>NC_091305.1:12684301-12871801 GCF_038502225.1 Cherax quadricarinatus
CATTTTATTGTTGTATTTCCCTATTGCATTGAGAGTAAAGACAACTCACTGTGCCATTAATCCAACTTAAAGTAAAAGTTGAGCAAATTAGATTTGAGTAAAGTACAAGTTCTCTTGATTTTCAAAGTGTTGTTTATTCAGTTGAGTAATTTCTTGTGTGAGTTTCTTTGCTTACTGTGTGACCTGTCAATTTTTTTAATTACTTATGCAGAATAGTTAAGCATTTTCTTCCCATTTAAGTTCACTGTTGTGTGTTCCTCAGTTACATTTTCCTTCATTCTTTCTATTTTTTTTTTGCCTTATGCCCTTCAGTAAGTTCACTGAGAAGATGTCCCAGTCACTTTTGAATGTTCACTTAGTGTATCATGCCAGTCAAAGTCAATATGAATCAGTCCACAGTACCAATATTCCCTTACTGACTGAAAGACAATACCTAGCCCTTGAGCAATGTGTTTGTTCTCACAGCTTGTAACTGACATTTGTCAAAGTGCTGCGAAATGTGAAGTTCAGATTAAGTTCCTATAGATCCGTGAATTACTTATTAACGTAGCCGAGCGGTCAGGCACTAATAATACTGTCACTCCTGTCTGGACTCCAGCTACAATATCGTGCATGCAGGATAGTGCTGAGACTACTATCCTTGTGATGGTGACTTGTTCAAGTACTCGTTCCTTCCCAGGGGACGCTTTGAGAAGAACTTTACTTGCAATGAGTTATGCCATCTCTTGCTGATGCCACAAGCCGTTGCAGAAAGACATTTCTGTGGCTAGTGTGCTCACTTGAGTGTTGTTGTTGTCCCTTGTGTTCCAGATTGTGATCCCATCCTAGTTGACAGTAATCAGTGCATTGTAAGAAGTTATTTCTCGAGTAACTTTCACATGTTGTTAACGTTTGTAAGTGAAGTTTATAGCTGATACCTTGTGTCACTGTGTGCGACTCAGTTGAATATCAGTATTGTTGACCGTATTCATTTCCTTTCCCTTTGCTTGCAGTTTGAGATAGTAGATTCGTTCTCCCTTGCTCATATTGCGTGTTATAGCATTATTTTTTTTTTCAACTGGGAAGAGTCATCCACTCCACTGAGTTTGTTCATTCCTCCAGTAAGAAAGAACCTATCCCCTGTGTTCTGGTGATTCGATTTCTGCTCCAGGAAGATCTTATTCTGACTGTGTAGCCACCAGCACCCATTAGTGACTCTGTAATGAGCCAAGAATTACTGTATCGAACAGTCGAGTTGAGTACTCCTAGCAGAAGAGTTAGTAATTCCACAGTCACTAGTGAATGTAGCTGTATCTTTTGTAGATACTCGTTCAGATCGTCCATGTAGCTGTATCTTTTGCAGATGCTCGTCAGATCTCCCTCAGTCAAGGCATGTGTTAGCCATTGCAGAGGAATTCGATCCTCCCAGAGATGATAACCATTCTGCATACGTAAACCTCACCCTCACAGAATTGGGTTTAGATGTAAACAGCCTGTATAATTAGATGTCCGAGATGAATGAAATTGTTAACTGTGTGTCTTGTTATTAGCTGATCAGTTTGTCAGAAATTTTCATGTTCACGTTCCCTCCGAATTCTGAGAATTTAGCAATACTGATCTGTGTGCACCAGATGCCTTTGCTGTTAATTTCACCTTGTATATATATATATTTATTCTTCCTCAGAATCCATAGAGTGCATGAATACAGATCGATCGATCAATTCCATCCCATATTGTACAATGATTTGTTCTTATAGTTTGTAATGCATTACGTTAAAAATCATTACGTTAACACCTATTACGTAGAACTCATTTTGTAATATCCATTATGATACCATCCATTAGTTCTAAGTTATATATGAATTTGTTATTGTGTAGAATCAGCCCAGAACTACCTGCCTGTTCAGCCTATAGGATAGTAGTGTATGTCGAGACGACATACGTAACATGACCGAGCTGTCAGCATAGTTGCTGATCCCCTTATATGTGTTGTATAGCATATCATAGTACCATCCATGTGTTTATATAGAAGATCCCTTTTAGGCCTGTGACTGTGTGACGTCACGGGATGCTCATGTGTACGTACCTCTGCCTCCCTCTCAGTCGGCGTGCAGACATAGGCAGGACAAGGCAGGCTGGGGGCTCCATCTCCCATTACCACAGTCTGACAATATACCGTTACCATCCAACAAGTGTGTCTACCTTCAACCCTCGATATCTCCTTTTTAAGAACCCCTACGACATATGTGTGTGTGTGTATGTGTGTGTGTGCATGTGTACTCACTCACCTATTTGTGGTTGCAGGGGTCGAGTCTTAGCTCCTGTGTGTGTGTATGTGTGTGTGTGCATGTGTACTCACTCACCTATTTGTGGTTGCAGGGGTCGAGTCTTAGCTCCTGTGTGTGTGTATGTGTGTGTGTGTATGTGTGTGTGTGCATGTGTGTATGTGTGTGTGTGTATGTGTGTATGTGTGTATACTCAGATATTTGTGGTTACAGGGGTCGAGTCTCAGCTCCTTCCCCGCCTCTTAGTGTTGTGTGTTTACTTGTGTTTGTTCATGCATGTATGTATGTGTTTGTGTATATATACATACACATACTATAATAAGGATATATGTCCTAATTCATTTTAGCTACTGAATAAAAGTCTGCTCAGTTTTTTAACAGAATACAGCAAATGTAAATGATTTTCACACAAATTTGTAAATATTACAAATTTGTGCAATGGGGAATTAAAAAATTAGCATACGTCAGTGAGGCTGATAAACTAACACTTAATAAATAATGCAGGCGATCGTAAGTAAGCTATTCAGGTACATATACATATGAATACAGTTACATAAATTATCATACATAGCAACATATGTGTATATTACCCAGGATAACCCAAAAAGTCAAAGTGATTTATGAAGTAACTTAGCAATGCGAAAATCAGTTACAATAGGAGATATACTAGGATTAAGGTAAACTGAGTTATTTATGTTAACATTAAAGAGGATCAGATCACAATAATAGGTACATATATGTTAGTTATACAAGAAATCACTCTTCCCTTTCTGTAGCTACATTCATTATGTATCCTCTGGCTCTCTTCTTGAACTGGCTCATACTATGACTGGCTTTGACATGTGCAGAAAATCTGTTCCATTCCTTTATTGCTGTACAATAAAATGTGTTTGAAGCTTGACCACTGACTGTGGGCACTACAAAGTTGTGTTCATTTCCCTGGTACTTTACTTGTTTTGGTTCCCAGCTTCGATAAACTTGGCAGCAAGATATTCTGGACACTGTTTGTGAGCAGTTTTATAAACTTGATCTAACTTCAGTTGTTTTACTCTGTGTTCAGTATTCAGTATATCCAGTTGTTACAAATCATCCTGGCCTACATGTTCTCGCCATTTTGAGTCTCGCCATTTTGTTCTGGGTAATTTGTTGTCTAGCTTTCATTTTTTTTTTGTTAGGGCAGAGTACCATGAAGAGCAAGAGTAATCGATATGTCACTGTATAAGAGCTGAGACAGAGAGCCCTGCGAGCCTCAGTAGGTAGAGGAACTTTAGTCTGACATTCACTTTCTTTACTTTACTATTTCCTATCAATTCTCCTGACATACTTGGGTCAAAAGGGGATTCCCAGATATTTCACTGAGGAAACTGAAGTGATGGGTTCCCTGTTACACTGGACATAAAAATTATTTACCCTTTCTAGTTTATTTTTCGTACCAAAGAGTATGGTTTCCGTTTTCCTGAGGTGTAACGATAATTTGTTGCCTACTAACCATTTGTTGCAGGACTAATTCTAGTGACAGTACACTGTGGGTTTTTACCTGACACTAACAAAGCACTGTCATCTGCATACAACAGAAACTTAAACTTGACACTGATGGGCATGTCATTCACATAACAAAGGAACAGTAAGGGAGCCAGAATACTTCCTTGGGGAACTCCACATTCCATCGGCAGGGGTTCTGATTCTGTGTTGTTGATCTTGACAATTTGTTTCCTGTTGCTCAGGTAAGACTTAAACAGGTCTACAGAACCTACAAAACACATTTGTAATAAAAGACTAAAATATGTTGTATTGGTGGCTGAATACGAGACATAAAGAGTAACATCAGCAAATATGACAGACAGGTGTTGAGTGTGCATTCAGGTGACGGAGGAAGACTCCATCTTGGATTCGTTGACATAAACAAGCCTTGTCACGTAGCTGGAAAGCTGCGGTGATTCCCCTTGTGGTGAGCCGGATACACTCCTTGCATAGATACTAGCCCATGCTTAGACACAGCTCCTTGTATAGATGCAACCCCTTACTTAGATACGACTTCATGCATAAATATGACTCCTTGCACAGATACTAGCCCATGCTTAGATACGACTCCTTGAAAAGATACTAGCCCTAACTTAGATACGACTCCTCGCACTGATACTAGCCCTAACTTAGATACGACTCCATGCATTGATACATCTCAGTGCGTAGATACGACCCCATGCCTGGATACTACAGTATGCCTGGATAGGACCCAAGCCTGAGTGCGACGCCGTTCGACCCAATAGTCCTCAGTGTTAAATACTTATTTATAGAAATTTTTTAATGCCAAGATTGCCGATAAATAAGGTAAAAAGTCACTGTGCAGTTCAAACGTTTATTTAATGACGACGTTTCGCTCGGTGGTAAGCGTTATTTAATTCACTGACTTTGCCATATTGCGGGCGAAAAGGCATTAATTATCGTTCTTACCCTCTATAAGGGAAAGAAATGAGGCAAGACGCTACATTATCTCGGCTCACAACTTACAATTAAGGACTTGACTCAATTCCACTAATTTTAAGTACTCGCAACTTTAATTACACTCATTGTTATGCAGAATAATGATGGAGAAAATGAATACCACCTCTCACACTATCACAATTTATTAACACTAAATTACTTATTACAATAGTATATTTGATTACTGAGAAGAGGATCTAATTCCACGAGATAATTGGGAAGACATAACACAATAAAACACTTCAGAAATGAAACCGAACATTGTTCGGTAGAGGGACACAAGAGCAACTAATGTGATATTTTACTGTGGCAACGTTTCGCTCTCCAGGAGCTTTGTTAAGCCGTTATGGCTTAACAAAGCTCCTGGAGCTCGAAACGTTGGCACAAGCAAATGTCACATTAGCTGCACCTGCGTCGTTTTACCTATCATATTGTCGGTAATTCTACCAACATTAATACAAACTTAACATTAACTAAGTCAAACCATCATCAGGGTCCGTCATCCACAGGAAGTATAACCCAGAGTCCAGATTCCACGGGAAGTATA
This sequence comes from Cherax quadricarinatus, assembly GCF_038502225.1. NCBI lineage: Eukaryota > Metazoa > Arthropoda > Malacostraca > Decapoda > Parastacidae > Cherax > Cherax quadricarinatus. The sequence continues at coordinate 12,689,594 of NC_091305.1, forward strand.
GTTGAGAGTCCAACTCCCAGAGGAAGATTCCAACTCCTCCTCAACTCAGAGACAGTTCGAGTCCTTCCACAGAGCCTCCAGTTCCGTCCCCCGCAAAAACTAACCACCACGTCTCTTTTCTGTTTAATAGACCCTCATGCATACATATGACTGTGCTCTACTTATGGGCGAAACATTGTCTTTAAAGGGTACCTCTGCACCTATTGTCTTCATACCAGTGTGTTCACAGACCTCACTGGTAGGTGGCTAGTTGTCAAACCTCACTGGTAGGTGGCTAGTGCCTTACATTTCGTTGTCAAACTGCATCACAAACCTTCGTTTTACAAAGATAAGTAACGAGTAAATGCCTAGAGACATTCTCAAGATGAAAGTAACTAGTATGTGATAAAAGGCTGTCTCGAGATGGAAGTAACAAGTGCCAAGAAGCATTGTGAAGACGGAAGTAATAAGTACCTAGAAACATTCTCAAGGAAGCGCATACAAACGTAACACTAGAAGTAAAAAAAAAATAATTACACTTTGGGGAATCCATAAGTAACCTCGACTTCAATGTTGGGGTAGTGCTGAAGTGGAACTCATACATAGCTTTACGAGTAGGTATGACAGAATTTTCACGGCCCAGCATGGGTCAGTACTCGAGCAGACACTGTTCTTCATGCAGATAGTACCCCAAACATCTTAAGAGTTCCACACATCCGCGTCCCTCAAGGCAGGTAGCTTGGTGCCTGGATCTCTGGTTGGCCAGGCAGCACGAGGTGTATGGCCAGTGGTCACAGTATATACATACATCTGCTGCAACTTTTTTGCCTGGAAGTAAATTATCCAAGGCATTTATTAACTGTTGTGGGTCGCTTCCTGGAGAAAATGATAACTACTCAGCAGGCAGAATTATTATTTGTTATTGTTGTTGCTTTTATTGTTGCTATTATTATTATTGTAATTATTTGCTATTGTTGCTGTTATTAATTATTATTATCATTATTACTGAATAAAAAAATAAACGTTAAACCCATATAGGTCATAGAGTAAACATCGTAAACACTGGACACAGGGAACATAGCTCCGCTCTTGCCACTACTGTACTCTAGGTATTCCTGGAGTCAAACCACAAAATTTTGACTGGCGTTGCCAACTAGTGGTGACGAATGCTCTTATTGAATTTATATTAATCATATGTCTCTAGTTTCATAAAAAAATGCATAAGATGCAAGACTTGTATTGAAGACTTCTGTGTAGCTTAGGTTACTGCCTCGTCGGAATAACTGTGTGGGTACTAACTCTTAGAGTCGGAATAACTGTGTGGGTACTAACTCTTAGGGTCAGAATACTTGTGTGGGAACTAACTCTTAGGGCCAGAATACTTGTGTGGGAACTAACTCTTAGGGTCAGAATACCTGTATGGGTACTAACTCTTAGGGAGGAAATATTCGTAGCATGCCATACGGGAAAGGGATAATCTGCCTCAGTAACATACTACATAGGAACTCTCTCAGGGATGCTTGAATATAACGTCTTATTCTTGTGAATCGGATATTAAGACCATGGTGTCCCGTTTTCATCGGCTTTCATCTATAATCTCTCATGTAATGATACAGTATCAGTTTCCTTATTTACGTTCTTGTATCTGGTCTTTGGTAATGTTATCTCTGCCGGTGGTTTAGGTTCTCTATCACAACATCTCGTGTATGTGGGGAGTGTGGTGCAGTAACCAACTTGTTATTGCTCTTAGGGCAAACGTATAGATTATCCTTAAAAGGGGGTTCAAGCTTTCTCATAAGAACATAGGAACATAAGAAAGCAAGAACACTGCAGCAGGCCTGTTGGCCCATACTAGGCAGGTTCTTCACAAACCATCCCACTAACAGAATCGTATTTGCCCAACCCAATTTTCAATGCTTCTCAAGCAATAAGCTTTGATAATTCTATTCACTCATGCACAAGTCCCACTCAAATCAAGTCGTGCGTGTAGGGGAGTACCCTGGCTGGTGTGTGGGAAGTACCCTGGCTGGTGTGTGGGAAGTACCCTGGCTGGTGTGTGGGAAGTACCCTGGCTGGTGTGTGGGAAGTACCCTGGCTGGTGTGTGGGAAGTACCCTGGCTGGTGTATTTCTTTGACAATGGTCAAAACGTTTCTTTGACAATGGTCTAAAGACGGTTAGAGTAACCATCGGAACAATCCATTTGCTTTGAATGATGTCCTTTCAAATGTTTTCAAAGAAATCACTGTAAGCTTCCACTTCAGTAGTTATGTAAGGATCAGCCTCAACATTACGTTCAACCATCTTTAAAGATTCTATACTCAGTTCGTAGCATGAGGCGTAATAGTGTGCTGCTGTAATTACTCTCTACTGGTCATTAATAATATCTGGTTATCACCTTCGTGAAGTACACGACCTCGGAGTCTCATACTGAGTCGTAACTGTGTTGAGTGAATAAGTTTTTCTCTTGTTGATTTTGTTTCATAGAATTTTCGACTCACAAAAGATGCATACTTCATCATGTACCCTTGAATCTGATGACTGTTTGACGTGCTCTTCTTCTTTTAAGAAGTTCTAAGTCTTTTTTCATTGTTAATGAGCCTATACATTGTATGTGGTAGTAAATTTCTGTGACCCGGTGGCCTGGTGGCTAGAGCTTCTGCTTCACACATGGAGAGTCCGGATTCGATTCCCGGCGGGGTGGAAACATTTCGACGTGTGTCCTTACACCTGTTGTCCTGTTCACCTAGCGGCAAATAGGTACCTGGGTGTTAGTCGACTGGTGTGGGTAGCATCCTGGGGGACAAGATTGAGGACCCCAATGGAAATAAGTTAGTCCTCGATGACGCACTGACTTTCTTGGGTTATCCAGGGTGGCTAACCCTCCCGGGTTAAAAATCCGAAGAAAATCGTATTTTATCTTATCTTACTTGATTTTCCCCCTTAAGGAATACATGAATGCAATATTTTTTCTATACAAAGCACACTCCGCTAAGCAAATACCACCATCGCTAACACTATTTACGACACATTACGACACATTACGACACATTATAGCAAAGTTGAAGTTGTTCAGGTCCATAAAATTAAACAGAATTTTTATTTTGCTTAATTTCTTGACGTGCTTGACCAAGTGTGGGTTCCATACTGGTGCTGCGTACTCCAATCTGGGCCTGAGGTACACGGTGTAAAGTGTCAGTATCGTGAATGACTCCTCACTTAGATGTCGAAACGCCGTTCTTAGGTTTGCCAGGCGCTTATTTACTGCAGCAGTCATTCACTTACACAAGAAACAGCACCGGCCCTAGAACTGACCCTTGTGGAATCCCGCTCAAAACATGCACCCACTGTGACACCTCGTCAGTAATCACGTATCATCACTCGTTGTTTCCTTCATGTCAGGTATTCCCTGATCCATCGCAGCTCTTTTCCTGCTATACCTGCCTGTTCCTCTAGCTTTTGTACCAATCTCTTGTGCGGAACTGTGTCGAAAGCCTTATTATAGTCCGTGTGTGTGTGTGTGTGTGTGTGCGTGTACTCACCTAGTTGTGGTTGCAGGGGTCGATTCACAGCTCCTGGCCCCGCCTCTTCATAGGCCGTTACTCGATCACTCTTCCCTCTCCATAAGCTTTATCATACTTCTTCTTAAAGCTATGTATGGATCCTGCTTCCACTACATCACTACCCAGACTATCCCACTTCCCCACTTCCTGACAACTCTGTGACTGAAGAAATACTTCCTAAAATTTACATGTGTGTGTGTGTGTGTGTGTGTGTGTGTGTGTGTGTGTGTGTGTGTGCGTGCAGTGCTCAACGCACTTCATGTAGAGTTGATCCAGGAAAGTATGATCATTAATATGAATATTAATGTAATTCTTAACATGATTATAGGGAAGAGGTAAACCCGTAAGGGTTGCACAGCGCCTGGGGGACACCAGGTAAACGTTACAGAATGAACTTCAACAGACCGAAACGTCGTGTCGGTTACACTCTTGTTCGGCAACGAGTCGTTTTTATTTAAAATTGCCGAAAAGTATTCCATTGGATCCAGAATGAGAGGCAGTCAGGTATAATCCGAGGAAATGAAAGACAGGTTCAATTCCCTGAATCAAGAGCCCTTCACCTACATCAAGGCACCCCCCTCCCTCGCCCCCCCCCTGGAAGGACCAGTACAAGGAACTGTGATGAATGGTTTTGAAAACCGACAAGTTGAAGATTGAGACATTTATGCAACATATGGGAATCTTCAGTCCATCAATCATTCTACAAGATTGATGGACTGAACACATCAACTCCAGGCTGACGGACTGATTACCTCAAACTCCTCCTCTCCTTACACCTTTCTGCTTTGTATTGGACTGATTAAGCTACTGTGTGGCGAAACGTTTCCTAAATAAAGATTCCCATATGTTGCATAAGTGTCTCAATCTTCATCCAGTACAGGGAAGAAAGGAAATATGACCTTATATTGTCTTCGTAGAAGCTAGCGTCGGGGACTCTTGAGAGCGTACGGGAATTTCATGGATTTTATTTTTTCCAAACCTGGGAAAATTTGTACACCATAATGTTCTGTGAGAGCTAGGGGCGACTGGCACCTGCTAGGAGCGTCGGGGGGAAATTCCTGCTGATCACCGGGAATCTTCCGGGAGTTGTTACTAACCTGCTGGGGCCTGATTGCTCCACGAGCCAGACAGGTTGGCTGGTGCCATCTAGTCTCAGGCTTCGTAACGATGTTCCACAGGCCCAGTGTCTGGTAGTTCCAGAAACTGTGTAGTGGATGGAACTCGGTGGTTATGATTATAACCGTAATTTTTAAAGGGGTGGACTGGTAAACAATCGGAAGGCCTCGGTCAGGTGACCAAAACGTCCAGTTGCGGGTCGTCATATGACAAAGACCCGCGTCAGGAAACACTTGCCTCGTTCCCTGAGAAACCTTACCTAACCTAACCTGTGTGGCAGCATTGTGTAGCTCTCTGCTTTCTCTATGTTTATACATAATGCTTCCACAGCGATAAAAGATATAAAATGCCGACACGATGGAAAAATAAACACAAATGGATAGTCAGGTGGAGAATGTTGGGTGGGTTGGACGGGGCCTCGTGCAGGTCCCTCTCAAATCTAATCTACCTAACATTCTCCACCTGACTCTCCACACTATATACTCACATACTCCTTAACTAGGTAGATATGTTTGTAACTTGATAAAACCAACTGTGTGGGCGAAACGTAGTCATTAAAGGATCGCATTATACTACATTTATATATTTTTCCTTAATGCTTCCATACATAGATGTTTTCCCTCCAGCATCATACAACCATGACAATAAATAGCGCACGTGTTCAAATGCTCATCAAATGTTTAATATTGAAGATCATTAAATAAAGTTAAACAAAATAAAATTAGACAAAATTAAAGAAAGTGCAGAAGTTTACAACAAGATTAATCCCGGAGTTAAAGAGTATGTCCTACGAGGAGGTAAAGGAACTCAACCTGACGACACTGGAGGACAGGAGAGATATGGACAACATGATAACTACGTATAAAATAATGAGACTAATTGACAAGATGGACAGGGACAGAATGTTTCAGAGATGGGATACAGTATCAAGGGGACAGCTGGAAGCTGAAAACTCCAATGAGTCATAGGGATGTTAGGAAGTATTTCTTCAACTTCAGAGTCGTCAGGAAGTGGAACAATCTAGAGGGATGTAGTGGAGGCTGCATCCATACATAACTTTAAGAAGAGGTACGATAAAGCTCATGGAGCAGGGAGAGATTGGACCTAGTAGCGATCAGCAAAAAGGCAGGGCCAGGAGCTGTGAATCGACCCCTGCAAATGCATATAAGGGAGTGCATATAGGTGCATAAGATGAAGTATTTTACAATGCCAGGTAGACCATCCCATCAGTCCTAGTTACAAACAACCAGACACTCCAATACATAGTGGTAAAGGCAGTGTGTTGCCTCCTCACAAGACTTACATGAGCAACAGGCAGAGTTAGGAAGGTCACCTGTGGTAATTGCAAATATCTGCCACAAGTGAAGGTGTCTCAGTGTCACACATAATCTAGTGGACAGTTTCTGCTTCCCAAACAAATGGCTTTCAGACAGTAAGAGATCATAGTGCCAGATGCCAGTGTTCTCAGGTCTCTAGGTATCTGTGTTTTCCCGTCTACCAGAACTGCTATCATTGCAGTAGGATGGTTATAACATCGGAGAGGGGGAGAGGGGATGCTCAGTTTCAGCTCCACCTTCGTTATTTCTCAAGGAAATCTACTGTAGCTCCTGATGAATGAAACTCATGTAACTTTATTTCCCAAACGTCTCGCCTACGCCTATGCTGTTTTCAGCATTATATTCTTCTGTAGTCGACAGAAGAATATAATGCTGAAAACAGTAGAAGTAGTTTTGAGGTGATCAGTCCCTCAGCTTTGGTAGGAGGTAGTCAATTCTTCAAGTCTAAAACAGGGGCATGTGATTAAACTTTATATACTGGAGGAGAGGTGAGGTGTAGCAGCTGGAGGTTTCGTCATAAGCGAACGTGGCCTACTAGTGGAAGTATATTTATGAAAATGGTATACAATACCAAGTAGATGAATAGGACACATGTGTAACAATTGGGTATGTTCACTGGTGAAACGTTTCACCTACACGGTAGGCTTCTTCAGTCAAATGTAAGGAAGAATAAATATGGAGACAGCAGAAGTAGTGGCCAAGATGATGTGATCAGTCCATGAAGTAGTGTCTTAGACCCAGACATTCATGCAACATATGGGAATCTTTATTGAAGATATAGATTCTCATATGTTGCATGAATGTCTCAGTCCTCAACTTGTCGGATTTGAAAACCATTTATCACGAGTAGTGTCTTACTCACCCACTAGTGGCAGCAGGTCATGTTAAACACTGATTTAGCAAAGAAGTTTCAGAAGACTTCACCTGTACCAAGGTACCATGATGTTGCTGTGTCAGACAAGTATATTATCATTGGTAGTATACCATACCATACAAGCTTATCGGTATGGTATACATAAATAATATAATCTAGCTTCTTAACAGGGCTCATCGTGATAGCCGAGTCCTACCTGGAGTTTACCTGGAGAGAGTTCTGGGGGTCAACACCCCCACGGCCCGGTCTGTGACCAGGCCTCATGGTGGAACAGGGCCTGATCAACCAGGCTGTTACTGCTGGCAGCACGTAATCCAACGTACGAGCCACAGTCCAGCTGGTCAGGTACCGACTTTACGTGCCTGTCCAGTTCCTGCTTGAAGACAGCCAGGGGTCTATTGGTAATCCCCCTTATGTATGCTGGGAGGCAGTTGAACAATCTTGGGCCCCTGACACTTACTGTGTTGTCTCTTAGCGTGATAGTGGCACCCCTGCTTTTCATTGGGGGGATGTTGCACCGTCTTCCGAGTCTTTTGCTTTCGGAGAGAGTGATTTTTGTGTGCAAGTTTGGTACTAGTCCCTCTAGGATTTTCCAGGTGTATATAATCATGTATCTCTCCCGCTTGCGTTCCAGGGAGTACAGGTTCAGGAACTTTAAGCGTTCCCAGTAATTGAGGTGTTTTATCTCCGTTATGCGCGCCGTGAAGGTTCTCTGTACATTTTCTAGGTCAGCAGTTTCACCTGCCTTGAAAGGTGCTGTTAGTGTGTAGCAATATTCCAGCCAAGATAGAACAAGCGACCTGAAGAGTGTCATCATGGGCTTGGCATCCTCAGTTTTGAAGGTTCTCATTATCCATCCTGTCATTTTTCTAGCAGATGCGATTGATACAATGTTATGGTCCTTGAAGGTGAGATCCTCCGACATGATCACTCCCAGGTCTTTGACGATAGTTTTTCGCTCTATTGTGTGGCTGGAATTTGTTTTATACTCTGATGAAGTTTTAATTTCCTCATGTTTACCATATCGGAGTAATTGAAATTTCTCATCGTTGAACTTCATATTGTTTTCTGCAGCCCATTGAAAGATTTGGTTGATGTCCGCCTGGAGCCTTGCAGTGTCTGCAATGGAAGACACTGTCATGCAGATTCGGGTGTCGTCTGCAAAGGAAGACACGGTGCTGTGGCTTACATCCTTGTCTATGTCAGATATGAGGATGAGGAACAAGATGGGAGCGAGTACTGTGCCTTGCGGAACAGAGCTTTTCACCGTAGCCGCCTCAGACTTGACTCTGTTTACTACTACTCTTTGTGTTCTATTTGTGAGGAAGTTATAGATCCACCTACCAACTTTTCCTGTTATTCCTTTAGCACGCATTTTGTGCTCTATTACGCCATGGCCACACTTGTCGAAGGCTTTTGCAAAGTCTGTGTATATTACATCTGCATTCTTTTTGTCTTTTAGTACATCTAGGACCTTGTCCTTTGTTCCGAGAACCATATAGGTCATTTTATTACAACTACGATATTCCTGGTGTGTGCTTTTTCAAGCACGTGAAGAACAGGCTTAGAGCGTCGGCAAGGTCTGTTAGTGATGAACTGAGACAGTAATTCAGTTTGATGCTACTAGTCTTGATACAGTTATTACCTTCGTGTCTTCTGCAGGCTGCTGCATTGCGGCCTGTAGTCTGCTGGACTGAGCTATCAGTGAAAGCACGGTGCTCACTGGGCAGCTAGATATCTACCTGCGAGGCAACGGTTTCTTGCACTAGTGTTTTAAGGAAGAATAGGGTCATATTATTCTTAACGACAGTCGTACGGAGCAGATTCACATAGTTCTGAATGAGTTCTTGATGAAAGTAGTGAGGAGGAGTCACATTTTTCTTAATGACGTCGTAAGGAGTAGATAAACATTGTAAAGAGGGCTGTCGTTGACAGGTGTTTGGTACTTCCCCTTAATTATAATAATAATCACCTACAGCGAGAAGACCACTCCATAAAGTCATCTTCAGGTGACCTTCAACATTCTTGGGCATCTAACTGATTCCTTGAAGGATTTCCAGAAGTCCCTCGAAGTGACTGTCCTTGAAGTAAGGCGTGGAGAAGCTCCAGGATGTCCTCAACAATCTTAAGACAACACCAAGGCCCTGAGAAGATCCTTCTGACAACAGGATGTTGGTAAGCTGCTGCAGGCACCGTGGTACTGACATTCTGCATCTCTCTCTCTCTCTCTCTCTCTCTCTCTCTCTCTCTCTCTCTCTCTCTCTCTCTCTCTCTCTCTCTCTCTCTCTCTCCACCTGTCACTCTCCTTTCGTAAAATCCCCCTCCCTTCATATCCCCTTCACCAAAGTACCTTCCCCACCACAATCCCCTCCCACAACAACCCTCTTCCCCAAACCTCTCCTCTTCTAACCCCCCCCCCCATCAAATTTCCTTTCTGCAAACCACCGTCCATCCAGCACCCTTCCCCAAGCCCCCCTTCCCAAACCACCCTTTCCAAACCACCCTTTCTACACCCCCTTTCCACACACACGTGAGCGTCCTTTACTCACACTCGTCTACCTTGCTGTGGTTTTTCCCTCTACTAACCCGGATTCTAGTAGGTTCCCAACAGCGTTTTTGCTTTGCAATCCATATACTAGAAAACCCTAAAGGTGTTTTTTCTTGCAGTTCGTGTTCTGCTACACCATAGGGGTGTTATTGTCCTGTAACTCGTATTCTAGTAGACCGTAGAGGTGTTTTTGTCTTGTAACTCGTGTTGTAATAGCTGAATCCGACTTCTCCTACAGTTGGGGTTTTAGAATCTGTTGACTACACGAGGGTCGTTTAAGGTTGTATGTTGCCTGCTTTCTACTTGTCGAGAATACTTTAATCCCTAAAATAATTTCTCAGTGTGTACACACTGAGACATACACCTCTCACACCCTTAAAGTGAGAGGCGTGTCTTTCTGCTACTGAAGGGCTTGTAATCCAAGTAATTGAAGCTAGCCTTCCCTATAATAATAATAATAATAATAATAATAATAATAATAATAATAATAATAATAATAATAATAATAAATATTGGTCTGGTCTGGGACCGGGGGCGGGAGCGTTAACCCCCGAAATCTGCCACAGTTTTATGGTAAATCTGGGTATTTAGGATTTAATTTGCTCATTCATGGGGTTTAAGAAGCTTCTCGTTAATGGGATTTATGAAGCTACTCATTAATGAGATTTAGGAAGCTACTCATTAATGATATGCAGGAAGGTACTCATTAATGGGGTTTAAGAAAGTACTTCTTTATCAATGAGCGCCTGGGAGTATGAGAGGAAATCACGTTTGATCCAAGGAGGGGGAGTGCAAGAACCAGATCCTTGGATTAAGAGATTAAAGTGGAATGAAATTTCTCGTGGAATCCAAATTGGGGTCCATTATAGAGACGCTTCCGGCGTATAATCCATCGTATAATTATCGTTTGTTCACTTCTGTAATTTCCAGAGAGTGGATGATAGAGGTGTTTTCTACCTATAATCCAGATTCTAGCCTAAATTTTACCTGTATACAGCGGCCAGGAATACTTTAATCCCTAAAATATGGAATCAGGTGACCTCTCATTGTATATACGTACACACTGAGACGCATATACATTGTTCTTGGGATCAACTTCTGCTAGGCTTGGTATAAATATTAGTGCTACTTCCGTATATAACTTTAATTTTTAAAGGGGTGGACCGGTAAGCCAGCAGAAGGCTTTGGTCAGATGGCCAAAAGCACCAACGGCTGGTCATCATCTGACTTACACTCGCGTCAGGAAACGCTTGTCCTGTTTCCTGACGAAACTTACCCAACCTGCTACTTCTGTCTGTGTGGCTTGTCGGTTCAGGCAAGGGCATAGTCTAACCTGCCTCTGATCTACTGATAACCTCTGGGTCCTCAAACAGTTCAGCTGTGTCAAGGAAAAAACAAGGAAAAGAAATTCACTGTCCACTTTCATTTCACTGAGTTCAGCAGGGTAAGGCAGCATTCGCTGCTCTCTCGAAGAAAAACACTTTGTAAAACATGCTTTTATTGAGACAACGCTTCACCCTGTCAGAGATTTATACGCTTGAATTCTAACAGAGAGGAATGTTATCCAAATAAGTCTGTCCTGGTGTGGTGGTCTATCACAGGACGATAGGCTGCTCCGCCTTCACTTGTCGTCAGGCAGCATCTCGGGGCGCCCCGCCCTAGTGGCGACACCACTCAACTCATCAACTAACCAACACCAGTGTTTAAGTTTTTTTTCCTCAGTACACTACTAGCAACATTTTTAATTATTTGTTGTGGTATCAGGGTCAACACTGACATATAGAATAACGACAGTGGCGAATTAATGGATGAAAACATGATATTACGAAATGAGAGAGACAAGACTAAATCAAATGAAGCTTAGAACGATATTGAATCGGGTCAAATACAGAGACTGAAGACATTACAACTTTATTTCCCCACTGGAGTCTTAAGGAATAATTATATGCAGCCGCCTAGATTTAGGAGATTCTTTAGCATCTTCTACTGGACAGATAATGCGCGAAAGATTGAAAATGAGAGGCCACAACATCGATAAAGTGGAGATTTCAGGAGCTCCTTATAGGGAAGAAACAATATGACCAGAATGTTGCCAAGATTACCTTCCACAACCAGGTATTTGCTTGCAAAATTCAGTGCAAAAACTAATGGCGGTGCAAACACATGAGAAACACAGTAATGATCTGTGCGTGGCATTATGTGGACGTAGAGACAGACGAGTACAATGGATGCTATGCAGGTCCTCACTTTGCTCTCAGTATAACTTATCTCACTAGCATAACAACACTCAGAGAAAAATGTTAATTCATTTCCAGGGGATAAAACAAGGGCAGCTGCAGAGGACATACCAACAACAACGATCAAATGAGGAATTAAACTAATCTAGACAAGATGGCTTCCCACCTTTTCAATTCCTCATGTCTCTACTTCCTGGTAAAAGAGACAGAAGTAAGTTCTAAAGCCTAATGTGAGAATTTAAGTCAATGCACAAAATCAGGAGAAAAAAAGGAAAGAAGGTTAGCATAGGCCCCACTGGTCATAAATAAGTCCCATGCCAACCTTCCTAGTTTGTATACTAATACATCTAGTTTTATGAATCTTATTAGGCCTGAATAGTACAGTAGGTAGCGCACTGTCCTGTTCAATTCAAATTCAATTCAAAGTTTATTCTCTATAAGGATTACAATGCTGAGTTTACAGAAATTTGGTTATTGTTTGGTTTACATGTAGTAAAATAGTGATTACAGAGTGTACCACTAGAACGCTTAGCATGGCTAGGCATTTCGGGCAGACTTAGTTTTATTCTTAATTGTAAAATATTACAAATTATGAGGTAAGTTGGTATTATGGCTAAGTGACTAAATACTAGTTTGTGAGTTTAGCAATGTAAATGCTTTTGTTTTGGCACAGTACATAGTTTCAGTATTGGAGTATAATAGGATTCATTATTTTAAGATTGAGATTAATATTTCTGTTTATGGTCAAATGAGTCAGTGAGTGTAAGTGTGAACCACCAGGTGGTATTCGTGTAGTTAGTAGACAGGGTGTATCAGGGAGATAAGATGTTTTCTAAACGTAGTTTTGAAGGTGATGAATGTGTCTGCAGTTCTAGAGTTCTCAGGTAGGGTATTCCAGATTTTAGGGCCTTTGACATACATTGAATTTTTGTAAAGGTTTAGTCGGACACGGGGAATGTCGTAGAGATGTTTGTGTCTGGTGTTATGCCTGTGGGTTCTGTCACAACTATCAAGAAAGCGTTTTAGGTCAAGGTTGATATTAGAGTTTAAGGCCCTGTAGATGTAGATTGCACAGTAGTAAGTGTGGATGTACTGAACAGGGAGTAAGTTTAGGTCTATGAAGAGTGGGGGGGTGTGTTGCCAGGGATGGGATTTAGTGATTATTCTTACTGCAGCTTTTTGTTGGGTTATTATTGGCTTTAGGTGTGTTGCTGCAGTTGATCCCCAAGCACAAATAGCATAGGTGAGGTATGGATAAATAAGTGAGTGGTATAGTGTGAGAAGGGCATTTTGCGGCACGTAGTATCGTATCTTGGAGAGGATCCCAACCGTTTTGGATACTTTTTTGGTTATATGCTGGATATGGGTGCTGAAATTCAGGTTGTTGTCAAGGTATAGGCCTAGGAATTTGCCCCAATTATTTCTGGTAATTAGAGTGTTGTCAATCTTAATGTTAATCTGTGCATCTCCTGCTCTGCTACCAAACATAATATAGTAGGTTTTGTCAGTTAAGCGTAAGTTTATTGGCTGTCATCCAAGTCGATATTTTGATCAGCTCCTCATTCACAGTGGTGTTGAGGGTGGCAAGATTAGGGTGAGAGATGACATAAGTCGTGTCGTCAGCAAAGAGAATGGGTTTCAGGTGTTGGGATACGTTTGGAAGGTCATTGATGTATATGAGGAAGAGCAGGGGACCAAGGACACTTCCCTGCGGAACTCCAGTATCAAGTGGCCGTGTTGCTGATGCTGTCTTTAATGGTGACATACTGATACCTATTAGTAATGTAAGATTTGAAATAAGCAAGCGCATGGCCTCATATACCGTAATGATCAAGTTTGTGGAGTAGGATGTCGTGGTCTACTGTGTCAAAAGCTTTTCTTAGGTCAATAAAAATTCCTAGTGGATATTCCTTATTTTCCAATGCTGTGTAAAGCAGATCTAGCATTTTTATGATTGCATCATTAGTGCTTTTATTTTTCCTGAATCCAAATTGGCAGGGGTTGAGTATGTTTTGAGCCGTTATAAATGTATACAGTCTCCTGTGCACGAGTTTCTCAAAGATTTTGGATAGCAATGGTAAGTTAGATATTGGCCTATAGTTGTTTAAGTCTGTAGGGTCACCACCTTTATGTATTGGTGTAACCCTTGCCATCTTGAGTAGTTTCGGGAAGGTGCTAGTCTCTAGTGACTTGTTAAAGAGTAATGAAATAGCATGCGAAAGGACATGGGCCGCTCGCTTGTACAGTAATGGTGGGACATGAGACAGATTCCCTGAGTTATTTTTAAGCGACTTTATAATCTCGGTGACTTCCGTGGGCTCAGTTGGTGCAAGATAGAAGGAATTAGGGAAATTCCCATCTAGGTAGTCCCCGGCATGGGCGTTGGTATGTGGGATTTTACTGGCGAGATTAGATCCTATGGTTGAGAAGAAGTCGTTTATCTTGTTAGCTGTGTCAGTGGGATGTAGTGGTGTTTCATTAGGTTTAGTTAGGACAATATTCTTGGTTTTTCTCAGTTTGTGGGTCCCTAGAATCTGAGAGAGTGTTTTCCAGGTCTTTTTATATCTCCTCTAGTGTCTGTGAATCTACTGTAGTAGTATAGTTGTTTGGCTTTCTTTATTACTTTGGTGAGAGCTGATGAATAGTGTTTAAGAATATCTTTGTGTATTAAGCCTTGTCTATATTGCTTTTCATATTGGTGTTTCTTGTCAATGGATTTCAGAATGGTGCTGGTTAGCCATGGGCAACCAAGCCGTTTATTTGTGATCTGTTTTGTTTTTATAGGACAATGTTTGTTGTATAGTCTAAGTAATTTGTTAAGAAAAATGTCTGTCCAGTCATCAGTACCATTGGCCTTGGAGAATTCTGTAGGCCAGTCAACAGTCTCTAGGTCAGCTGGCTTGCCAGGGGTTCAAGACGTTTCTTCCCTTATAATGCTGGCTGTTTAAAATCATGCCATTACGATTTCGCTAGTCATCCATGGCTACTTTGAGGGGCCTTGAGCTAGAGCTTGAAAAAGGCATGCTGCTGCTGTGAGACTTGTCTGCAAAACCCTGTATTGTGGTCACAGTGATTACCCATGCTAACCTTCCAGTCAGGTGTAGCAGCAATGGTAGTAGCGTCTAATACGGTCTTCTAGTGAAGCGCTGATGATCGTCCACTCTAATAAGGTCTTCCCATCTGGAAGTTCCCGGGACAGGCAGGATGCGCTGCCACGAAAGACAACACATTCGGCCTTGCTGAAGGAGCGTCTGCCGACCTTCACCTCCTGTTGCTATGTTGTTGGGGATAGTGGCGGTGGTGTTGATGCAAATGGTATAAAGGTGGTGATGAAAGTGGTGGTGGTATTACTTGCTTCACTATAGGTGATGAAGACTTCATCTTCCTCCCAGTATCCGCCACATCCCCTGGGACACCTATATTTCCAGCAGCTCCTGAGCAAAATGACAAGCGCATTGCAATTTTGCCTCGCTGATTAATGGAACTCAGAGGCGCGCCTCATCGATAACCTTGGAGGCTTCACCGGCGATCTTAGAGTCTTTACCGGCGATCTTAGAGGCTTCATCTGTGATCTTTGAGACCTCATCAGCAATTCTGCAGGATGTATCAGCGGTTTTGGAGGCTTCATCTACGGTCACGCATGTTTCACCTGCGGGTTTAGAGACTCCATCGGAATCCTTTAGGCTCCGTCAGCAATCCTGGAGGCTTCATCGGTGATCTAGAAGGTTTTTATCGGCGATGCTGGAAACTAACCACGATCTTGAAGGCTGTATACATTTCAGTGTAAATATCTGTATAAGTGTATGTATATCTCAGTACATATACACTTAGATGTACATAACTTTCAGTTTTTATACACTGAGAGCTATTTGCTTCTCATCACATATACTCTTGAGAAGTTTATATCTCTCAGTTCATATACACTTAGAAGTGTATATTACTCAGTGTGTATCACCGACAGGAGCATGTTTCTCACTGTATATACACCGAAAGTTCACTTTCATCGTTATTTTAGGGATCAGTACATTCTTGACGTTAGCGTTCAGGCGCATCTTTCTGTGACGGTGTTTGTCTCAGTACACTATCCACTGATCCAGTCTTCAGAGGACGAGCGGCTTGACCTGCCCTTGCTTGTCTCCTCACCTCACAGTGACCTGACTTGTTTTCTGACTTTCTCCCATTATCCGTGTGACTCGTGACTTGATAATGTTCCAGGACAGGCAGAAACACAATCCACCGATGGCATTCTGGTGCTCCGAAATAAAGGAAACATTGTATATTTAGGGTGTAAGAAATAGCTGGACAATTATTATTATTATTATTATTATTATTATTATTATTATTATTATTATTATTATTATTATTATTATCATTATTATTATTCTCTTCTTGAGAACATATTTGATTTTATTGAAGTTCGCATCTCTGTGACTGTATTGTCATCTGGGTTGTTCGTCTTCCCTCTTACCAACACCTTCATCATTTGTGTAAATAACCTTGAAACTTGGTGTGAGGTGAGACAAGGTTTCAGAGTGGATACTGAGCCATTAGAGCAAAGTTTGGGTTGTAGTTATGGTGTGGAATGGTGGTAGAGGATGACGAACTAGAAAGTAGAGACTTACTTGACTTCACTGCCGTCATGTTGACGGCAGTGAAGGGACTTGAGCTAGAGCTCGTCACGGCCACGCTAGCTGGAGATTCGTCTGTAAAAATTTGCATTTGTGGTCTCAGTGGTGCCTGTGCTAACCTTCCTATGGTGTAGAAATATACCTTGTTGGATGAATCTTATTGTGGCTAGCTGGTCTAGTGGCTAACGCGACGGGCTGGAGTTTTGAGACTATGACCGCGGGTTCAATCCCGGCCGGGGGTATAGTTTGGGTAGAGACTTACGTTATTATTATGGCATCTATGGGATTAGAAGCGCTAAGTCCGCAGGGGTTATACAGCACCTTGGGGGATGAGAGGCAATAAGCTTCGATCCAAGGAACGAAGGGTCAGGTTCAATTCTTGGGATCAAGAGCCCTGCCCCTCCTTCACCGGCGTCAAGGAAAACCTCCCTTAAGGGGAGGTGGTTGGGATAAGTGGGTCGGGGAAAAGGTTGGGGAAGAATGGTTAGTCCTGGTGGTTGGTTTTCATGTGCCTCTCTCTAGTAAGTAAATACGTTTACTCAGGTACAGGTACACATAAACACTTACACTAATTATCATACATAACAGCATATGCATAGTTTACTTAGGATAACCCAAAAAAGTCAGACAAAGCGACTTATTTCCATTGGGGTCCTCTCTCTCTTTCTCTCTCTATCTCTCCCTCCCTCTCTCTCTCTCTCTCTCTCTCTCTCTCTCTCTCTCTCTCTCTCTCTCTCTCTCTCTCTCTCTCTCTCTCTCTCTCTCTCTCTCCTCCTTCTTGTAAAATCTGCAGCCTCATGTTCCTACCCACTGGCTTCCAGGATGCTGGGAAGGGGTGTATATGATTCCCTGGATCACCTTCAGGTTACATCGATTTTTTCACCCTTTTATTCCTTCCAGCTGTCTCTTCTCCTTTGGTGTTTCCTAATCCTCTCCTCTCCTCTTCCTTTTTTTCCACTTATGGTGCCACTTCCATCTATCGTTCCAGGTCACACCTCTTTGTGGATAGACTTAATGGTTACTTCTCGTCTCTTTAAGCCAGAGAGTTGGTGTCCTTCCTTGTTTATTTACGAAGACAGTCTTAACTGGACTTTTCTTGTTATTCCCGTCCTTATGGCCTCTGCAGTATTAATATTTGTTTCTATCAGCCTGGTCTACCCTCAGCGCTGACATAACTGAGAGAAAAGACACGTTATAGAACAAGCTTTCACTGGGACAACGTTTCGCTCTGTGTAGAGCTTTATCAAGTCATGACATGATAAACCTCTACACAGAGAGCGAATCATTGCCGCAATAAAAGCTTGTTCTTCACCCTGTCTTTTCTCCATTACTGTAGCCGCTATGCTATTTGTATCCATTACTTCTTTTATCTAAACCTCGCCATTAGTTCTTCCTTCCCTTGCACTTGCTGTCACTTGCATGTGTTGCGCTTTTTTTGTGCTGTTCCCAACTCGGCCACCATATTAAGTACCTTCAAGGAGGATTAAAACCTCAGGCTACAGCAACACAGGTAGACAGAGTGATTCAGAGGTTAAGTACTCTTCAAGCAAGAAGTGCTTCCTGTTGTCTCTTGAGCTGGGTGACGCTGCAAGGCTTCGGATTTATTGTTTGTGCAGCATTAAACAACTTGAACAGGTAATGAGGACTTGCGTTTTCCTGCCCTGCTGGGAGCCTTCTAAGGTTGTTCGTGGTGTGTGTGTGTGTGTGTGCGTGTACATCCTTGATTGCACTTTCTAAAAGGTCAGAACGCCTTCAGTCATTGTTGTTGGTGAGAAAGATATATATATATATATATATATATATATATATATATATATATATATATATATATATATATATATATATATATATATATATATATATATATATATATATATATATATATATATATATATATATATATATATATATATATATATATATATATAGATAGATAGATAGATAGATAGATAGATAGATATATAGATAGATAGATAGATAGGTAGGTAGATACATAGATACATAGATAGATAGAGAGAAAGAAAGAGAGAGAGGGAGGGAGGGATGGAGTGAGAGAGAGAGAGAGAGAGAGAGAGAGAGAGAGAGAGAGAGAGAGAGAGAGAGAGAGCAACATCGCTGCCAAACACTTAAGTTATCCAGGATGGTTTGTACATACTGGTCAGTCACGGTCAATATCAGTCAGTAGAGCCACAGTGGTAACTGACACTGATAATTCCTTATCACATAGAAACATGTTTAGAAACTAGAAAAAAAATGTTATATCCCAACTCGCACGAAGACTGTGTCTTTCTACCCCAACAATACAAACAACCGCGTAACCAGTGGATTAAAACACACCCTGGATGTACTCACAGTACATGAAATTCCTTGCAAAGATTGTAACCAATAATGCAGAACAGACGCTTGCAATATACCGCCTCATCTCCGCCACAGAGCCGGCAACATTAAGCTAATCATCCTGTGATAAAGACCTCTCTCAGCGGATTTTTAAGTGTCTACATTAACAATAACAATACATCACTAAAAGCTCCAGTTAGCGAAGGGGTTGGGGGATATCATACGACGTTACTAATAAAACATCAATACCACTTTGATTTAACACGCTGTCACCAGTGGTCAGGAAGCATTTCTCTCTCTCTCTGCTGTGAACAAATCCTGGAGGACAGGGTCGCTCCCTACTACCTGGAAGATGGCCAACATTAAACTAATCTCGGAGCCAAAAGAACTCGACAAACTAGCATTTACTCACGTGACAAGACGTAAACTTTTCATATCCAGGTTTATACTGGTCATTATAATCAGCAGACTTGGTGCAATTTGTTATAGCCACACGTCCCTCTCTCACTACCACACTATCCCGGCCCCAATATAACCTCCCCCACCACACAGCACATCTCCCGTCATCAGTCCCTCATTAGTGACACCTTTCAGCTTATAGCCTAAACATCCCGGTTTCGTTCTCAACCCGGCGAAACGTATGGGCAAGTTTCCTTACATGTTGCCCCTGACCCTCCTAGTAGTATTAAATATACGTACCCGTGTTAGGCCACTGTTGTTTGTAGCAGCCGTGGAGAAAATAATAAGCCAATGAGTAAGAAAACCGCAGTCATGCAGGAATCAGCAGATTGTTTATAATATAAACAATCTGCTGACTATATCTGCAGCATTCTGGGCACGCAGCCCACCGCAGGGGAGCTGGACGAAGTATTCGAGATGTAGCTCTGAGTTACCTATGTTGTTTTACTTTCTGTTGTATTTTTGTGAATGTTTGGCCAATGCATTTTGTCTTTAAATAAAACATACTTGAAATATAGGGGGTGGTAGGAGAAAATTATCAAACAGCTTCAGGGAGAACCTTGAGTTTTCCCTGAAGCAAGTTTATTCTTTTCTCTGAGGATGAGGGTCCCTAGGACAGTTCTACATATATATATATATATATATATATATATATATATATATATATATATATATATATATATATATATATATATATATATATATATATAATAATAATGCAGTGCCTGGTGGGCATACTGAGAGTGTTGTATGAAAGGTTGCAGAAGGTGCACATAATGGTGCTAATAAAAAACTTTAAATATGTCGACGATTTCTTCGGGACTTTTCCCCTCCTCTGTTACATGTTGAGGAGGGAGGGAGGGGGGTGGAGAGAAGGAGAGAGGGAGGAGAGAGGGAGAGATGAGAGAGGAAGGGGTGAAAAAGAGGCTGGGGGGGTGAAGAAGAGAGGGAGGGAAGGAGGGAGGAAAGAGGCAGTGAAAAGAGGGTAGAAAAATGAAGGTAGAGAGAAAACTGAAAATGACGAATGGTGGGAAGAGTTCAGGTGTGGAAAAGAGGGTGAAAGAGAAGAAGTGGAAAATAGAAAGAATAGAAGATAGAGAAGAATCTAAGTGACAAACAGATGGCAGATGACCTTACTTTCTTTTAAGGTGCGACTTCACCTTTAACAGTCAAGCACACACTCACACACACACACACACACACACACACACACACACACACACACACACACACACACACACACATACACACACACACACACACACACGCACACACACGCACACACACACACACACATACACACACACACACACGCCAGTGACCAGTGACCATGTGGTTTTAAGCTTCGAATACACAGTAGAGCTACAAATGGAGGGAGAAGCAGGAAGGCCAGCACGAATGAAGCCAAACTACAAGAAAGGGGACTACACAGGAATGAGGAACTTCCTGAACGGGGTTCAGTGGGACAGAGAACTGACAGGGAAGCCAGTTAATGAGATGATGGAATATGTAGCAACAAAATGCAGGGAGGCTGAGGAGAGGTTTGTACCCAAGGGTAACAGGAATAATGAAAAAGCCAGGATGAGCCCATGGTTCACCCAAAGGTGCAGGGAGGCAAAAACCAAGTGTGCTGGGGAATGAAAGAAATATAGAAGGCAAAGGACCCAGGAGAATAAGGAGAGCAGTCGTAGAGCCAGAAACGAATATGCACAGATAAGAAGGGAGGCCCAAAGACAATATGAAAACGACATAGCAGCGAAAGCCAAATCTGACCCGAAACTGTTGTACAGCCACATCAGGAGGAAAACAACAGTCAAGGACCAGGTAATCAGGCTAAGGAAGGAAGGAGGAGAGACAACAGGAAATGACCGTGAAGTATGTGAGGAACTCAACAAGAGATTCAAAGAAGTGTTCACAGAGGAGAGAGAAGGAGCTCCAGAAAGACGGAGAGGTGGGGCACACCACCATGTGCTGGACACAGTGCACACAACCGAGGAAGAAGTGAAGAGGCTTCTGAGTGAGCTAGATACCTCAAAGGCAATGGGGCCAGATAACATCTCCCCATGGATATTGAGAGAGGGAGCAGAGGCGCTATGTGTACCCCTAACAACAATATTCAATACATCTATCGAAACAGGGAGATTACCTGAGGCATGGAAGACAGCAAATGTAGTCCCAGTCTTTAAAAAAGGAGACAGACATGAAGCATTAAACTACAGACCAGTGTCACTGACATGTATAGTATGCAAAATCATGGAGAAGATTATCAGGAGAAGAGTGGTGGAACACCTAGAAAGGAACGATCTCATCAACAGCAGCCAACATGGTTTCAGGGACGGGAAATCCTGTGTCACAAACCTACTGGAGTTCTATGACGTGGTGACAGCAGTAAGACAAGAGAGAGAGGGGTGGGTGGATTGCATTTTCTTGGACTGCAAGAAGGCGTTTGACACAGTTCCACACAAGAGATTGGTGCAAAAACTGGAGGACCAAGCAGGGATAACAGGGAAGGCACTACAATGGATCAGGGAATACTTGTCAGGAAGACAGGAGCGAGTCATGGTACGTGGCGAGGTGTCAGAGTGGGCACCTGTGACCAGCGGGGTCCCACAGGGGTCAGTCCTAGGACCAGTGCTGTTTCTGGTATTTGTGAACGACATGACGGAAGGAATAGACTCTGAGGTGTCTCTGTTTGCAGATGACGTGAAGTTGATGAGAAGAATTCACTCAATCGAAGACCAGGCAGAACTACAAAGGGATCTGGACAGGCTGCAGACCTGGTCCAGCAATTGGCTCCTGGAGTTCAATCCCACCAAGTGCAAAGTCATGAAGATTGGGGAAGGGCAAAGAAGACCGCAGATGGAGTACAGTCTAGGGGGCCAGAGACTACAAACCTCACTCAAGGAAAAAGATCTTGGGGTGAGTATAACACCAGGCACATTTCTGAAGCGCACATCAACCAAATAACTGCTGCAGCATATGGGCGCCTAGCAAACCTCAGAACAGCATTCCGACATCTTAATAAGGAATCATTCAGGACCCTGTACACCGTCTACGTTAGGCCCATATTGGAGTATGCGGCACCAGTTTGGAACCCACACCTAGCCAAGCACGTAAAGAAACTAGAGAAAGTGCAAAGGTTTGCAACAAGACTAGTCCCAGAGCTAAGAGGTATGTCCTACGAGGAGAGGTTAAGGGAAATCAACCTGACGACACTGGAGGACAGGAGAGATAGGGGGGACATGATAACGACATACAAAATACTGAGAGGAATTGACAAGGTGGACAAAGACAGGATGTTCCAGAGATTGGACACAGTAACAAGGGGACACAGTTGGAAGTTGAAGACACAGATGAATCACAGGGATGTTAGGAAGTATTTCTTCAGCCACAGAGTAGTTAGTAAGTGGAATAGTTTGGGAAGCGATGTAGTGGAGGCAGGATCCATACATAGCTTTAAGCAGAGGTATGATAAAGCTCACGGCTCAGGGAGAGTGACCTAGTAGCGATCAGTGAAGAGGCGGGGCCAGGAGCTCGGACTCGACCCCCGCAACCTCAACTAGGTGAGTGCAACTAGGTGAGTACACACATACACACACACACACACACACACACACACACGCACATACACACATACACACACACACACACACAAACACACACACACACACACACACACAAAGCACAGCTAAGCACACTAAACCTTAGTTAAACACGCTTAAGCATGCACGGCTAAACACGAAACACAGCTAAAACATGCAACCATACGACTGACACACAAAACACAACTTAAAGCACAAAAGCGTAGGTAAAACACGCATAAAACAGTAACAAGTGAAGATTGCGAGTTACCTGCATGGGCACCTGTGTTAGGCCAGTCACCTGAACAACATAACAGTGGTGACTGACCCGCTTACATCATAAAGCAGACAGAGAGTTGAGCAAGACTGACCGAGCACCTTACACTCCTGCAAGAAGCTCTCAGGCGACCACAACAGAGAACAAGGAAGACCCTGGTTGAAGGGTAAACAGTCTGGCGAGAGTAAATGGTTGGGTGACGTTTATTAAAGGGAACGTTTCGCCACGAGTGGCTTCGTCAGTCCTAATGGAAGCTATACCGAAGAAGTCGCTAGAGGGGAAGCATCTCCATAACAAAGTCACGTATCACGACACATGAAATTCACACAGTGTGATCCCATGTGACTGGAGTTAGTACTCCAGGTATGTTAGGTGAGGTTAGGTAAGATTCGTTAAGAAACAGGACAAGTGTTTCCTGACTCTGGTCTTAGCCATATAATGATCCACCACTGGAGTTTTTGTGGTCATCTGACCGAAGCCTTCCGCCGGCTTACCCGTCCACACCTTTAAACAATGATTATAATTTTATTCACTTTATCACAGGTAATGTGTCAGGGGCGAGGCTGTGTCAGGGGCGAGGCTGTGTCAGGGGCGAGGCTGTGTCAGGAGCGAGGCTGTGTCAGGGGCGAGGCTGTGTCAGGGGCGAGGCTGTGTCAGGGGCGAGGCTGTGTCAGGGGAGAGGCTGTGTCAGGGGCGAGGCTGTGTCAAGGGCAAGGCTGTGTCAGGGGCGAGGCTGTGTCAGGGGCGAGGCTGTGTCAGGGGCGAGGCTGTGTCAGGGGCGAGGCTGTGTCAGGGGCAAGGCTGTGTCAGGGGCGAGGATGTGTCAGGGGCAAGGCTGTGTAAGGAGCGAGGCTGTGTCAGAGGCGAGGCTGTGTCAGGGGCGAGGCTGTGTCAGGGGCGAGGCTGTGTCAGGGGCGAGGCTGTGTCAGGGGCGAGGCTGTGTCAGGGGCGAGGCTGTGTCAGGAGCGAGGCTGTGTCAGGGGCGAGGCTGTGTCAGGGGCGAGGCTGTGTCAGGGGCGAGGCTGTGTCAGGGGTGAGGCTGTCAGGGGCGAGGTTGTCAGGGGCGAGACTGTGTCAGGGGCGAGGCTGTGTCAGGGGCGAGGCTGTGTCAGGGGCGAGGCTGTCAGATGCGAGACTGTGTCAGGGACGAGGCTGTGTCAGAGGCGAGGCTGTCAGGGGCGATACTGTGTCAGGGGCGAGACTGTGTCAGGGGCGAGGTTGTGTTAGGGGCGAGGCTGTCAGGGGCAAGGCTGTGTCAGGGGCAAGGCTGTGTCAGGGGCGAGGCTGTGTCAGGGGCGAGGCTGTGTCAGGGGCGAGGCTGTGTCAGGGGCGAGGCTGTGTCAGGGGCGAGACTGTGACAGGGGCGAGACTGTGTCAGGGGCGAGACTGTGACAGGGGCGAGACTGTGTCAGGGGCGAGGCTGTGTCAGGGGCGAGGCTGTCAGGGGCGAGACTGTGTCAGGGGCGAGGCTGTGTCAGGGGCGAGGCTGTCAGGGGCGAGACTGTGACAGGAGCGAGACTGTGTCAGGGGCGTGGCTGTGTCAGGGGCGAGGCTGTGTCAGGGGCGAGGCTGTGTCAGGGGCGAGGCTGTGTCAGGGGCGAGACTGTGTCAGGGGCGAGGCTGTGTCAGGGGCGAGGCTGTCAGGGGCGAGACTGTGACAGGGGCGAGACTGTGTCAGGGGCGTGGCTGTGTCAGGGGCGAGGCTGTGTCAGGGGCGAAGCTGTGTCAGGGGCGAGGCTGTGTCAGGGGCAAGGCTGTGTCAGGGGCAAGGCTGTGTAAGGAGCGAGGCTGTGTCAGAGGCGAGGATGTGTCAGGGGCAAGGCTGTGTAAGGAGCGAGGCTGTGTCAGAGGCGAGGATGTGTCAGGGGCAAGGCTGTGTCAGGGCCGAGGCTGTGTCAGGGGCAAGGCTGTGTAAGGAGCGAGGCTGTGTTAGAGGCGAGGATGTGTCAGGGGCGAGGATGTGTCAGAGGCAAGGCTGTGTCAGGGGCAAGGCTGTGTAAGGAGCGAGGTTGTGTCAGAGGCGAGGATGTGTCAGGGGCGAGGCTGTGTCAGGGGCAAGGCTGTGTCAGGGGCGAGGCTGTGTCAGGGGCAAGGCTGTGTCAGGGGCAAGGCTGTGTCAGGGCCGAGGCTGTGTCAGGGGCGAGGCTGTGTCAGGAGCAAGGCTGTGTCAGGGGCAAGGCTGTGTCAGGAGCGAGGCTGTGTAAGGAGCGAGGTTGTGTCAGAGGCGAGGATGTGTCAGGGGCGAGGCTGTGTCAGGGGCAAGGCTGTGTCAGGGGCGAGGCTGTGTCAGGGTCAAGGCTGTGTCAGGGGCAAGGCTGTGTCAGGGCCGAGGCTGTGTCAGGGGCAAGGCTGTGTCAGGAGCAAGGCTGTGTCAGGGGCAAGGCTGTGTCAGGAGCGAGGCTGTGTAAGGAGCGAGGCTGTGTCAGAGGCGAGGCTGTGTCAGGGGCGAGGCTGTGTCAGGGGCAAGGCTGTGTCAGGGGCGAGGCAGTGTAAGGAGCGAGGCTGTGTCAGAGGCGAGGATGTGTCAGGGGCGAGGCTGTCAGTGGCAAGGCTGTGTCAGGGGCGAGGCTGTGTAAGGAGCGAGGCTGTGTCAGAGGCGAGGATGTGTCAGGGGCGAGGCTGCCAGGGCCGGGGCTGTGTCAGGGGCGAGGCTGTGTAAGGAGCGAGGCTGTGTCAGAGGCGAGGATGTGTCAGGGGCGAGGCTGTCAGGGGCGGGACTGTGTCAGGGCGAGGCTGTGTCAGGGGCGAGACTGTGTCAGGGGCGAAGCTGTGTCAGGGGCAAGGCTGTGTCAGGAGCGAGGCTGTGTCAGGGGCGAGGCTGTGTCAGGAGCGAGGCTGTGTCAGTAGCGAGACTGTGTCAGGGGCGAGGCTGTGTCAGAGGCGAGGCTGTCAGGGGCGATACTGTGTCAGGGGCGAGGCTGTCAGGGGCGAGACTGTGTCAGGGGCGAGGCTGTGTCAGGGGCGAGACTGTGTCAGGGGCGAGGTTGTGTCAGGGGCGAGGCTGTCAGGTGCGAGGCTGTGTCAGGGGCAAGGCTGTGTCAGGGGCGAGGCTGTGTCAGGGGCGAGACTGTGTCAGGGGCGAGGCTGTGTCAGGGGCGAGGCTGTGTCAGGGGCAAGGCTGTGTCAGGGGCAAGGCTGTGTCAGGGGCGAGGCTGTGTCAGGGGCGAGGCTGTGTCAGGGGCGAGGCTGTCAGGGGCGAGACTGTGTCAGGGGCGAGGCTGTGTCAGGGGCGAGGCTGTGTCAGGGGCGAGGCTGTCAGAGGCGAGACTGTGTCAGGGACGAGGCTGTCAGGGGCGAGACTGTGTCAGGGGCGAGGCTGTGTCAGGGGCGAGACTGTGTCAGGGGCGAGGTTGTGTTAGGGGCGAGGCTGTCAGGGGCGAGGCTGTGTCAGGGGCAAGGCTGTGTCAGGGGCGAGGCTGTCAGGGGTGACGCTGTGTCAGGGGCGAGGCTGTGTCAGGGGCGAGGCTGTGTCAGGGGCGAGACTGTGACAGGGGCGAGACTGTGTCAGGGGCGAGACTGTGACAGGGGCGAGACTGTGTCAGGGGCGAGGCTGTGTCAGGGGCGAGGCTGTGTCAGGGGCGAGACTGTGACAGGAGCGAGACTGTGTCAGGGGCGAGACTGTGTCAGGGTCGAGGCTGTGTCAGGGGCGAGGCTGTGTCAGGGGCGAGGCTGTGTCAGGGGCGAGACTGTGTTTGTTGTTGTTGTTGTAACTCACACTGACACAGACTGTTTTACGGGTACACAATGGGTTTGCTGTCTCACCAGTACCTCTCACTGGACGTTTGTGGTCATTAAACCAGGCTTTCCAAAGCTGGCTTTTCGGATCACCCTGAAAAAAGTTAAGAATCACATATAAGATGTGATGGTAATTTTTTTTATCCCATGTATATAAAAAATGGATAAACACACGGTAACGTCGTCTAATATCCCACATGTGGGTCAGTAACGTCGTCTAATATCTCACATGTGGGTCAGTAACGTCGTCTAATATCCCACATGTGGGTCAGTAACGTCGTCTAATATCTCACATGTGGGTCAGTAACGTCGTCTAATATCCCACATGTGGGTCAGTAACGTCGTCTAATATCCCACATGTGGGTCAGTAACGTCGTCTAATATCCCACATGTGGGTCAGTAACGTCGTCTAATATCTCACATGTGGGTCAGTAACGTCGTCTAATATCTCACATGTGGGTCAGTAACGTCGTCTAATATCTCACATGTGGCTCAGTAACGTCGTCTAATATCCCACATGTGGGTCAGTAACGTCGTCTAATATCCCACATATGGGTCAATAACGTCGTCTAATATCCCACATGTGGGTCAGTAACGTCGTCTAATATCCCACATGTGGGTCAGTAACGTCGTCTAATATCCCACATATGGGTCAATAACGTCGTCTAATATCCCACATATGGGTCAATAACGTCGTCTAATATCCCACATATTGGTCAATAACGTCGTCTAATATCCCACATGTGGGTCAGTAACGTCGTCTAATATCCCACATGTGGGTCAGTAACGTCGTCTAATATCCAACATATGGGTCAATAACGTCGTCTAATATCCCACATATGGGTCAATAACGTCGTCTAATATCCCACATATGGGTCAATAACGTCGTCTAATGTCCCACATGTGGGTCAATAACGTCGTCTAATATCCCACATGTGGGTCAGTAACGTCGTCTAATATCCCACATGTCTAATCTTGATTTTTTCTTTCTATTTTGTTAACTTTATGCACACATATGTGCACGTGCACTTGTAAAGACACATGTACATATACATGCATGTGTGCGTGTATACATATGAATATAATTATGTGTCTATATTTGAGTACACATACGAATGCATGTACACGTGTAGATACGCATGTATTCCCAGGGTTGTACTCATAGATCTGTACCTGCCAGGGTGGCACTCAAGCTCCTGGCCCCGTTCCTTTAGTTTCAATTGACCGGTGTGGCTGCGGGTCTTCTTGGTATAAATAACTATTATTTAATTTGAAATCTGCTGAACTTCGTTTTAGAGTGTCATCCTACACCCAGGTGCTTTCCTAGTGACTCCTAATGTTCAGTTTCAATCTCTTACCCTTATTTTGGTCTATTTTCATGATAGTATATTCTAGCCTGGTCCTTTCCTGAATATTTTGCACGCCGCGATCATGTCTCTCCCGACCGTGTGCTTCTTCAGGACGTGAGCTTCAAGGTTTTCAGTTCTGACGCCTAGCTTGTATACCGTAGTTTCAGGCCCCGTGTAGTGGCGAAACCACGAGGAAGCCACGGGGAAGCCACAGGGAAGCCACGGGGAAGCCACGGGGAAGCCACGGGGAAGCCACAGGGAAGCCACGGGGAAGTCACGGGGAAGCCACGGGGAAGCCACAGGGAAGCCACGGGGAAGTCACGGGGAAGCCACGGGGAAGCCATGGGGAAGACATAGGGAAGCCATGAAGATGAGGCTAGTGGAATTTAAACCTCCTTAGATACAAATACTTTTTTTTTTGTAAATTAATGGCCAATTTTCAGCCTGTTAGCAACATAGCTTACGGAGCCCCACTTAATACTGAAAAATAATATAGTTTTTTCAAAGACTCTACTTTACTAACTCAAAGTCACACACCTATATACTTGTTATATCTGTGTGACTCTGATGGGTGAGTGTTATACCCCCTCTCAACAATTTTCTATTATTACACACACACATTTCAAATTGTACCATAGTGGTTGGGTCACTTCCCTTTCGTATCCTACCTCTCTTCCCCCTCCTACCCTTCTCCCATATTTCTATCCATACCCATCCTTCTTCCTTACCCATCCTTCTTCCTTACCCATCCTTTTCCTTACCCATCTTACCAAAGCTCTGGTCGAAAGTTTAAGTTTAAGTTTAAATTTGTGTGTGTGTGTGTATGTGTGTTCTCTCAGCATCTTACGATTTTTAATCCCTCCCCTTCTCTCTCATTCTCTTTCTTTTCCCCTCTCCTCCCTTCTCGTCCTCTCCCCCTCCCCTGGATTAAAATCCTGGCTGTGCTGTTGAGGGCAAATCTAGAAGTTGTCTCTAGCATTTTCATTCACATTCACGTGTACAGATGGCTAGGTGCACATGAGTGCAAGTGTTCAAGTGATTATGTGCACACACATGTACGCATTCAAGTGACTAGGTGCACATGTGTATAAATAACACACAAATAACCCGCTTTTGAAGTCTTTGTGCACAAATAAGTCTGTCTTCGAGGCTTCCCCCCCCCGGGGGTCACTCATAAGATAAACACCACAACGACCCATTCGGAAAAAGTGACCAAAATTCAGGTCACAGCTATGCAAGGTTAAGGTCACTTCTGACCTCCAGATGATGTCGACAATGCTGTGACATCACTCCCTTTTACTGCTGTGACATCACTCCCATTTACAGCTGTAACATCACTCGTTTACAGCTGTGACATCACTCCCATTTACAGCTGTAACATCACTCGTTTACTGCTGTGACATCACTCTCATTTACAGCTGTAACATCACTCGTTTACAGCTGTGACATCACTCCCGTTAACAGACTTCCTTTCATCCACGTCTGTTTGCCTCGTCACTGTACAAGATATTCCACACCAGACACAGGACGTGGTCATCCCATTAATATTTATACCATGCAGAGAGTGTTCTTAGAATTGTTTTAATGTATATTTATTGCAGTGTGTTGGTGTCAGTGTGTCACCTTGGAGGACGACACTGTGGCTTCGCTTTTGTTTATGTTAAGAGATGTCACGGCCATGTTTTTTTTTTGTTTGTTTTTGACTGGTCTCTGGTGGGTGTGTTTGTTTGGTCTGAGAGATGTTGTGGATGAGGACGGATTGTTATTGTTGTCGTTGCTGTGGTTTATTGTGGTTCTTTTTGTTGTTGTTGTTGTTGTTATTGTTGTGTTTACTGTTGCTGGTGTCGTTATTGTCGTTGTTGTTGTCATTGTTGTTGACACTGATGTTGTTTTCGTTTTAGCTGTTGTTGCTATTGTTATTATTGTTGATATTGTCATTGTTGTTGTAATACTAATAATAATAATTATTAGTATTATAAATATTATTATTAATATTATTATTATTATTATCGTGGGGAAGCGCTAAACCCGTACGAGTCAGATAGCACTTGGAGAAGGTTGAGTAATCAGGGTTGATCTAAGTAAACGAAGGGCAGCTCCAGTACCTTGGATCAAGAAATTAGAACACCTCAAATGAAGGGACTGAGTTTACGAAAAAAAAAAAAATAACGTCAAGGCCTCTTATCTCCATCCTTTGTGACAGAGCTGATATATATAGACTGATGCTCTTCCGGCCATTGTTTCCTGTCACTCCATCTTGTAGCAGTGTATATATATATATATATATATATATATATATATATATATGTATATATATATATATATATATATATATATATATATATATATATATATATATATATATATATATATATATATATATATATATATATATATATATATATATATATATGCAATAATCGCGAACTAGCAAATACTACCTCTAGGTGTTTCGTGTTGCAATGAACACATCAGGAGGTTGCAGTGTTGCAGAAACAGAGAAGGAAATCTAGGATCGTCCAGGATATTCCTGGATTTCCTGTTCTATTTTTTGCAGCACTGAAAGCTCCTGATGATGTACTGATTGCACCACGAAAGTCCTAGAGCTATTATTTACACTCACCCTGTGGGGATTTTGCATTTTTTGTCGCGTGCTAAACTAGTCGGAAGTATCTCTACTGTCCGTCCAGAATTTAGGCCTCTCTTGTCCCCAGTTATCCACGCATTTAGGCCTCTCTTGTCCCCAGTTATCCATGCATTTAGACCTCTCTTGTCCCCAGTTATCCACGCATTTAGGCTTCTCTTGTCCCCAGTTATCCACGCATTTAGGCCTCTCTTGTCCCCAGTTATCCACGCATTTAGGCCTCTCTTGTCCCCAGTTATCCACGCATTTAGGCCTCTCTTGTCTCCAGTTATCCACGCATTTAGGCCTCTTTTGTCTCTATCTATCTATTTGAGAAATTCTTCGGGAACTAAATCTCTGTCTTGTTTTCAGGGAACTGAATATTTTTGGGTTATCCTAGTAATGTACACATATGTTAAATTATGTATGAAGTTCAACGAGGAGAAATTTCAACTACTCAGATATGGAAAACTTGAAGAAATTAGAAATGTGTCAGGGTATACCACAAATTCTAACCATACAATAGAGCGGAAAAGTAATGTGAAGGACCTGGGAGTGATAATGTCAGAGGATCTCACCTTCAAAGACCACAACAATGTATCTACCTCATCCACTAGGAAAATGATAGGATGGATAATGAGAACCTTCAAAACTAGGGACGCCAAGCCCATGATGATTCTCTTCAAATCGTTTGTGCTTTCTAGGCTGGAATACTGCTGTACACTAACGGCCCCCTTCAAGGCTGGCGACATTGCAGACTTGGAGATTGTACAAAGAACTTTCACGGCACACATAAGTGCGATAAGACACCTAAACTACTGGGAACGATTGAAGGTCCTTGATCTGTATTCCCTCGAACGCAGGCGACAGAGATACATAATATACACTTGGAAAGTCCTGGGAATATTGGTACCAAACCTGCACACGAAAATCACTCCATATGAAAGCAAAAGACTAGGCAGGAGATACAACATTCCCCCGATGTAAAGCATGGATGCCACGAGTACACTGAGAGACAACACAATAAGTGTCAGGGGCCCAAGACTGTTCAATTGCCTCCCAACATACATAAGGGGGATTACCAATAGACTCCTGGCTGTCTTCAAGAAGGCACTGGAGAGGCACCTAAAGTCAGTACCTGACCATCCGGGTTGTGGTTGGTACTTAAGCTTGCGTGCGGCCAGAAGTAACAGCCTGGTTGATCAGACCCTGATCCACCATGAGGCCTGTTCTCAGACCGGGCCGCGGGGGGCGTTGACCCCCGAAACCCTCTCCAGGTAAACTCCAGGTAACTGTACTAATGTGTACCTGTACCTAGATAAACTTTATTTACTGTCTCCAAGGGGGTATATTGGAGGGAGGGAGGGAGGGAGAGAGGGAGGGAGGGAGGGAGGGAGGGAGGGAGGGACGGACGGACGGAGGGAGGGAGGGGGGAGGGAATGAGAGAGGGAATGAGGGAGGAAAGAGGGACGTAGGGAGAGAGGGGGGGAGGGATGTAAGGAGGAGTGTAGAGGGGATGTCTCCCGAGGTGAGTCAGCTCACAAATCCTAACTTCAAGATTACGTAATATATATATATATATATATATATATATATATATATATATATATATATATATATATATATATATATATATATATATATATATATATATATATATATATATATATATATATATATATATATATATATATATATATATATATATTATATATTACGTAATCTTGAAGTTAGGATTTGTGAGCTGACTCACCTCGGGAGACATCCCCTCTACACCCCTCCTTACATCCCACCCCCCCCTCTCTCCAGCAACCACCCAGGGAAGTACTACCGTCCTGCCAGATGACTGTGAAACAGAAACCTGTAACTGTTTTGCATGATGGTAGGATTGCTGGTTTCTTTTTCTGTCTCATAAACACGCTAGATAACAGGGATATCTTGCTACTCCTACTTACACTTTGGTCACACTTCACAGACACGCACATATATATATATATATACATACATCTAGGTTTTTCTCCTTTTTCTAAATAGCTCTTGTTCTTCTTTATTTCTTCTATTGTCCATGGGGAAGTGGAAAAGAATCTTTCCTTCGTAAGCCATGCGTGTCGTATGAGGCGACTAAAATGCCGGGAGCAACGGGCTAGTAACCCCTTCTCCTGTAGACATTTACTAAAAAAGAGAAGAAGAAAAACTTTATAAAACTGGGATGCTTAAATGTGCGTGGATGTAGTGCGGATGACAAGAAACAGATGATTGCTGATGTTATGAATGAAAAGAAGTTGGATGTCCTGGCCCTAAGCGAAACAAAGCTGCAGGGGGTAGGGGAGTTTCGGTGGGGGGAAATAAATGGGATTAAATCTGGAGTATCTGAGAGAGTTAGAGCAAAGGAAGGGGTAGCAGTAATGTTGAAGGATCAGTTATGGAAGGAGAAAAGAGAATATGAATGTGTAAATTCAAGAATTATGTGGATTAAAGTAAAGGTTGGATGCGAAAAGTGGGTCATAATAAGTGTGTATGCACCTGGAGAAGAGAGGAATGTAGAGGAGAGAGAGAAATTTTGGGAGATGTTAAGTGAATGTATAGGAGCCTTTGAACCAAGTGAGAGAGTAATTGTGGTAGGGGACCTGAATGCTAAAGTAGGAGAAACTTTTAGAGAGGGTGTGGTAGGTAAGTTTGGGGTGCCAGGTGTAAATGAAAATGGGAGCCCTTTGATTGAACTTTGTATAAAAAGGGGTTTAGTTATAGGTAATACATATTTTAAGAAAAAGAGGATAAATAAGTATACAAGATATGATGTAGGGCGAAATGACAGCAGTTTGTTGGATTATGTATTGGTAGATAAAAGACTGTTGAGTAGACTTCAGGATGTACATGTTTATAGAGGGGCCACAGATATATCAGATCACTTTCTAGTTGTAGCTACACTGAGAGTAAAAGGTAGATGGGATACAAGGAGAATAGAAGCATCAGTGAAGAGAGAGGTGAAGGTTTATAAACTAAAAGAGGAGGCAGTTAGGGTAAGATATAAACAGCTATTGGAGGATAGATGGGCTAATGAGAGCATAGGCAATGGGGTCGAAGAAGTATGGGGTAGGTTTAAAAATGTAGTGTTGGAGTGTTTAGCCGAAGTTTGTGGTTACAGGAAGGTGGGTGCGGGAGGGAAGAGGAGCAATTGGTGGAATGATGATGTAAAGAGAGTAGTAAGGGAGAAAAGGTTACCATATGAGAAGTTTTTACAAAGTAGAAGTGATGCAAGGAGGGAAGAGTATATGGAGAAAAAGAGAGAGGTTAAGAGAGTGGTGAAGCAATGTAAAAAGAGAGCAAATGAGAGAGTGGGTGAGATGTTATCAAAAAATTTTGTTGAAAATAAGAAAAAGTTTTGGAGTGAGATTAACAAGTTAAGGAAGCCTAGAGAATAAATGGATTTGTCAGTTAAAAATAGGAGAGGAGAGTTATTAAATGGAGAGTTAGAGGTATTGGGAAGATGGAGGGAATATTTCGAGGAATTGTTAAACGTTGATGAAGATAGGGAAGCTGTGATTTCGTGTATAGGGCAAGGAGGAATAACATCTTGTAGGAGTGAGGAAGAGCCAGTTGTGAGTGTGGGGGAAGTTCGTGAGGCAGTAGGTAAAATGAAAGGGGTTAAGGCAGCCGGGATTGATGGGATAAAGATAGAAATGTTAAAAGCAGGTGGGGATATAGTTTTGGAGTGGTTGGTGCAATTATTTAATAAATATATGGAAGAAGGTAAGGTACCTAGGGATTGGCAGAGAGCATGCATAGTTCCTTTGTATAAAGGCAAAGGGGACAAAAGAGAGTGCAAAAATTATAGGGGAATAAGTCTGTTGAGTATACCTGGTAAAGTGTATGGTAGAGTTATTATTGAAAGAATTAAGAGTAAGATGGAGAATAGGATAGCAGATGAACAAGGAGGCTTTAGGAAAGGTAGGGGGTGTGTGGACCAGGTGTTTACAGTGAAACACATAAGTGAACAGTATTTAGATAAGGCTAAAGAGGTCTTTGTGGCATTTATGGATTTGGAAAAGGCGTATGACAGGGTGGATAGGGGGGCAATGTGGCAGATGTTGCAGGTGTATGGTGTAGGAGGTAGGTTACTGAAAGCAGTGAAGAGTTTTTACGAGGATAGTGAGGCTCAAGTTAGAGTATGTAGGAAAGAGGGAAATTATTTCCCAGTAAAAGTAGGCCTTAGACAAGGATGTGTGATGTCACCGTGGTTAATATATTTATAGATGGGGTTGTAAGAGAAGTAAATGCGAGGGTCTTGGCAAGAGGCGTGGAGTTAAAAGATAAAGAATCACACATAAAGTCGGAGTTGTCACAGTTGCTCTTTGCTGATGACACTGTGCTCTTGGGAGATTCTGAAGAGAAGTTGCAGAGATTGATGGATGAATTTGGTAGGGTATGCAAAAGAAGAAAATTACAAGTGAATACAGGAAAGAGTAAGGTTATGAGGATAATAAAAAGATTAGGTGATGAAAGATTGGATATCAGATTGGAGGGAGAGAGTATGGAGGAGGTGAATGTATTCAGATATTTGGGAGTGGACGTGTCAGCGGATGGGTCTATGAAAGATGAGGTGAATCATAGAATTGATGAGGGGAAAAGGGTGAGTGGTGCACTTAGGAGTCTGTGGAGACAAAGAACTTTGTCCTTGGAGGCAAAGAGGGGAATGTATGAGAGTATAGTTTTACCAACGCTCTTATATGGGTGTGAAGCATGGGTGATGAATGTTGCAGCGAGGAGAAGGCTGGAGGCAGTGGAGATGTCATGTCTGAGGGCAATGTGTGGTGTGAATATAATGCAGAGAATTCGTAGTTTGGAAGTTAGGAGGAGGTGCGGGATTACCAAAACTGTTGTCCAGAGGGCTGAGGAAGGGTTGTTGAGGTGGTTCGGACATGTAGAGAGAATGGAGCGAAACAGAGTGACTTCAAGAGTGTATCAGTCTGTAGTGGAAGGAAGGCGGGGTAGGGGTCGGCCTAGGAAAGGTTGGAGGGAGGGGGTAAAGGAGGTTTTGTGTGCGAGGGGCTTGGACTTCCAGCAGGCATGCGTGAGCGTGTTTGATAGGAGTGAATGGAGACAAATGGTTTTTAATACTTGACGTGTTGTTGGAGTGTGAGCAAAGTAACATTTATGAAGGGTTCAGGGAAACCGGCAGGCCGGACTTGAGTCCTGGAGATGGGAAGTACAGTGCCTGCACTCTGAAGGAGGGGTGTTAATGTTGCAGTTTAAAAACTGTAGTGTAAAGCACCCTTCTGGCAAGACAGTGATGGAGTGAATGATGGTGAAAGTTTTTCTTTTTCGGGCCACCCTGCCTTGGTGGGAATCGGCCAGTGTGATAATATATATATATATATGTATATATATATATATATATATATATATATATATATATATATATATATATATATATATATATATATATATATATATATATGTGTGTGTGTGTGTGTGTGTGTGTGTGTCGTGCCGAATAGGCAGAACTTGCGATCTTGGCTTAAATAGCAACGCTCATCTTACCATATAGGACAAGTGAAAATTTGTGTATGCAATAATTTCGCCAAAATCATTCTGAACCTAACGAAAAAAACATATTTCACTGTGTTTGTTTAGTATTAAATTACTGTAAACAAATCTAAAATATATTTAGTTGGGTTAGGCTAAAATAAACTGTTGTTGTTGTAATAAGGTTAGGTAAGTTTTCTAAGATTCTTTTGGTGCAAAATTATAAATTTTTACATCAACATTAATGAAAAAAATATATCTTTAAACGTTTAAGAGAAAATTTCAGAAAGGACTTAATTTTAAATGAGTTCTTGCTAATTGACCAGTTTTACATATTCGGCACGACATATATATATATATATATATATATATATATATATATATATATATATATATATATATATATATATATATATATATATATATATATATATATATATATATATATATATATATATATATGTATATATATATATATATATATATATATATGTCGTGCCGAATAGGCAGAACTTGCGATCTTGGCTTAAATAGCAACGCTCATCTTGCCATATAGGACAAGTGAAAATTTGTGTATGCAATAATTTCGCCAAAATCATTCTGAACCTAACGAAAAAAACATATTTCACTGTGTTTGTTTAGTATTAAATTAT
This sequence comes from Cherax quadricarinatus, assembly GCF_038502225.1. Lineage (NCBI taxonomy): Eukaryota > Metazoa > Arthropoda > Malacostraca > Decapoda > Parastacidae > Cherax > Cherax quadricarinatus. The sequence continues at coordinate 12,726,414 of NC_091305.1, forward strand.
TGTAAACAAATCTAAAATATATTTAGTTGGGTTAGGCTAAAATAAATTGCTCTTGTTATAAAAAGGTTAGGTAAGTTTTCTAAGTTCCTTTTGGTGCAAAATTATAAATTTTTATATCAACATTAATGAAAAAAATATATCTTTAAACGTATAAGAGAAATTTTTAGAAAGGACTTAATTTTAAATGAGTTCTTGCTAATTGACCAGGTTTACATATTCGGCACGACATATATATATATATATATATATATATATATATATATATATATACGTAATCTTGAATAACTTGTTCTGGTACACACTACAATACTCTCTACTGCTCCTCAAATATAAAAAACTTCTCCACTTACTCTAGAGAACATTTACCCTCAAGAGTCAAACCAGCGGGAACTTCCCCGAGCCTGGAGTGGAACCAGGTCATGAGAGGGTTGGTAACCTCACTGACCAGCCAATAACAAACCTCGAGTAACTCATTTCAGCTTAACTGCGCTTATCATTAACAAGGGGATTTTTTTGTTGTTGTTAGCTGTGATCTACGGGCATTTCTAGCAAGACATATGTTGAACGAGTGATGGTGAATGTGTTGCCTCCATTAAGTCACGTTCCCCGCCATGGAAGGAAGCGGTCGATGGGGTGGGTAGGGCTGGATCTGGCTTAGCCAACACAGGTACGGTAATGTCGTCTCAGAGAAGGGGAACTCCCGGCCCTTCCTGTCTTGTGTTGCCGTGCGTCCCAACACCTCGGCGTGGCTACAACTTTCTCCCATCCATTTAATATAAGATATATTACGTACGCTTATTTATTTTTTAAAATTTCTTGAGTTTGCTGTGTGATCGTCGTATAAGTTATCGTGATTTGTTGGTATAATTACGAGAGAGGAACAGAATACTGAAGCGCATTAGCACGAAGTCTGAGGTGTTTCGCACACCAGGAGACCTTGTTTATCAACACGTGAACACAAGAGAATGTAGATGAGAAGAAGACCTGGTGAAGGTACAGTGACCCTGACACCTGTGACCTGTACTCATCCACCTGAGGCTACGGGGGTTGAGATCAGGCTCTTGGCCCCCACCTGGGAAACGGCGAGTGGAAAGTAAAAGTCGCCTAATATGTGAGGGAGGGACTGAACTTTCGAGATGGGTAAAAATTTAGTAAATAGAGGGAGAGAGAGAAGAAGAAGAACAGACTAGTGAAGGCACAATGGATGAAAATAAAAGAACATAGGGAAGGAGGGGGATGGGAAAGGTAGGTAGGGAGGCACTGAATGGCTAACGTAGGGCCGTAAGGCAGGGAAAAAAACGGCAAAGGAAGGGAAAGCATGAGGGAATGAGAGAAGTGAGAGAGGTAAGGGCGAGGGAAAAGTGGCAGAGAGGAGCCTGGTATACCACAGGTTCCTGGTGTCCTGTAGACGACACCTGTCAATAAACATATACGGCCCATCACCTGCCAATGACGTGAGTTTGTCCCTCGTGCAGTTGTTGATGCCGTGGCTGCCACTGCTGCCTCTCCTCTTGATGGTGAGCTGCTGCTGCTGCTGCTGCTACAGCTGCTTCTACTTCTACTGCTGCTATTGTGGCTGTTGCTTCTTTTCATGATTTTGCTTCTGTTACTACTGCTCCTGCCATTCTTACAGTTACTTCTTCCAATAATACTTTTGCTGCCGTTACCCCTCCTTCTTCTTTTGCTGTTTATTCTGTTACTGTTTCTGCTATCCTTGCCTCTCCTGCTGCCGCTGGTGCTGCTGCCGCTGGTGCAGCTGCCGCTGGTGCTGCTGCCGCTGGTGCAGCTGCCGCTGGTGCTGCTGCCGCTGGTCCTGCTGCCGCTGGTGCTGCTGCCGCTGGTCCTGCTGCCGCTGGTGCTGCTGCCGCTGGTCCTGCTGCCGCTGGTGCTGCTGCCGCTGGTGCTGCTGCCGCTGGTCCTGCTGCCGCTGGTGCTGCTGCCGCTGGTCCTGCTGCCGCTGGTGCTGCTGCCGCTGGTCCTGCTGCCGCTGGTGCTGCTGCCGCTGGTGCTGCTGCCGCTGGTCCTGCTGCCGCTGGTGCTGCTGCCGCTGGTCCTGCTGCCGCTGGTGCAGCTGCCGTTGGGGCTGCTGCCGCTGGTCCTGCTGCCGCTGGTGCAGCTGCCGCTGGTGCAGCTGCCGCTGGTGCTGCTGCCGCTGGTGCAGCTGCCGCTGGTGCAGCTGCCGCTGGTGCTGCTGCCGCTGGTGCAGCTGCCGCTGGTGCAGCTGCCGCTGGTGCTGCTGCCGCTGGTGCAGCTGCCGCTGGTGCAGCTGCCGCTGGTGCTGCTGCCGCTGGTGCAGCTGCCGCTGGTGCAGCTGCCGCTGGTGCTGCTGCTGCTGCCGCTGGTGCAGCTGCCGCTGGTGCAGCTGCCGCTGGTGCTGCTGCCGCTGGTGCTGCTGCCGCTGGTGCAGCTGCGGCTGGTGCAGCTGCCGCTGGTGCAGCTGCCGCTGGTGCTGCTGCCGCTGGTGCAGCTGCCGCTGGTGCAGCTGCCGCTGGTGCTGCTGCCGCTGGTGGAGCTGCCGCTGGTGCAGCTGCCGCTGGTGCAGCTGCCGCTGGTGCAGCTGCCGCTGGTGCTGCTGCCGCTGGTGCAGCTGCCGCTGGTGCTGCTGCCGCTGGTGCAGCTGCCGCTGGTGCAGCTGCCGCTGGTGCTGCTGCCGCTGGTGCTGCTGCCGCTGGTGCTGCTGCCGCTGGTGCTGCTGCCGCTGGTGCTGCTGCCGCTGGTGCTGCTGCCGCTGGTGCTGCTGCCGCTGGTGCTGCTGCCGCTGGTGCTGCTGCCGCTGGTGCAGTTGCCGCTGGCGCTGCTGCTACCTTTGCTTCTTCTTATGCTGCTGCTACTGCTACTCTTGTTATATATTCTGCTGTTACTGTATCTGCTTCCTTCTCTTCTTCTTCGGGTGTTTCTGCTTCTTTTACCTTGATTCTTCATTTGCTATTACTCTTTCTGATACCCTTACTTCTTGTGGGATACCCTTGCTTCTTCTGGTATACCCTTGCTTCTTCTTCTGGTATACCCTTGCTTCTTCTTCTGGTATACCCTTGCTTCTTCTTCTGGTATACCCTTGCCTCTTAATGTCCAAATTTCTCCAATAATGGTAAATTGGAACATATACAATCCAAATCTAATTAGCATGTCTCACAGAGACAAGCGAGAAATATCCTAAAGTATACAAGCACATTAAGCTTTCAGTTATCCAGGTGTTGCGTTGTCAAGTAACTAGCGTACAAGAGTTGAAGCTAATCAGAAGCGACACCCAGAAATGATCACATGAAACACAGTATTTCAGTTTTTCCAGTTTCTTAAAAAAATAATAGGCACCTATACAGGTCAAAATCAATTCAAAATTTTCTCTAGGTAAGACTGACTTGCGTTTAAGTAACCGAGCAAGTAAGTTTTATGCAAGTTTAATGGGGGCTTAAAGTGGCAGGAATATTCAATTAATGATGATTTTGCCGAGGAAGGGTAGAGAATACTATTGGAAAATCCTAGAGGGATTAGTATCAGACTTACATACGAAAATCACTCCCTATGAAAGCTAAAGACTCGGCAGGAGATGCAACATTCCTTCAGTGAGAAGCAGGGGGGCCACAAGTGCACTAAGAGACAACATAATAAGTGTCAGGGGTCCAAGACTGTTCACCTGCCTCTAATAGACCCCTGTCTGTCTTCAAGAAGGCGCTGGACAGGCACCTTAAGTCAGTACCTGACCAGCCGGACTGTGGTTCGTACGTCGGCTTACGTGCTGCCAGCAGTAACAGCCTGGTTAATCAGACCCTGATCCACCACGAAGCCTGGTCTCAGACCGGGCCGAGGGAGCATTGATCCTAGAAACCCTCTCCAGGTAAACCCCAGGTAAGCCCCATGGCACACAGATGTTATAAGCACACAAAAGAACATGACGTTCACATAACCCAGGAAAACCAAATGAAGTCAAACACTGTGACTCATTTCTTATACCAAGAAACATTTACTGATCATAAGTGACGAAATAGTAATAACATGATAACAAACAGTGTAGGTCAGTGGTGGGACTTCCACACTCCATCCTCGTTTATTTTCCAAGTATTTCGGAAATCAGTTCGATTAATGAAAGTGACTCATGATAACTTACACAATCTAACATTAGAAGATTGTTTCCTTTGAGGGGAAAAATAATCAACACAAAGTTCCAGGTTGACCAGAAAATTTGTTTTCCAGTTATTTTTTAGACTCCATCAACTGGTCCATCCGTCCATTTCATGCGATGCGTCAACCATTGATGCCGATTGATGATACATTTTAATAGAATAAAATCTCTAAACCACAAAGGGTCATATAGCGCCTGTGGAAAGCGAAGCATTCTAATCCGATCTAGAAAATGGGAAAATAAGTCAGTTTCCTTGGATCAAAAGCCCCTCCCCAGCATCGAGGCAAAATGCAATAAAGTAAAATAATGCTACACTATTCCGAGATTAAGGCAACAAAATGGCGTCTACATATAATTAAATATACCAACCTTCTAAGATATACCAGTGTTGAAATTTTGACATCGATCAGAGGAGACTGTCTCCATCTATCACACGGAAACAGAAAATTGGGATGGCATATGCAAAATTGTGCACAAGTCACCCACGCATGTATATATTACCATGAATCTTTCCCAAGATACATCACATAAGCAGTGAAAACTTGAAGCAGATCGATTAAGACGTTCTCGAGTAATGAGCCACAATTTGTGAGAAGTTAGTTAGTTTAATATGTTTATTATGCACCCCATACCCATCCTGTGGGCGGTAGTCAAAAGATTACAGAGGTACATAATTGGTCCAGGGACTGGGCCTCAAAGTTTTGATAGCTGAGCAAGTCACAGAGGCAATGAACTCACAATTTACAAAGGTAATGAACTCACAATTTACAAAGGTAATGAACTCCAGGTAGGTCTAGTCACAATCATGACAAGTTACAAAGGTATTTACAGATTACAGAGGTACACAATGGGTCCAGGGACCGGGCTCCAAAGTTTTGATGGCTGAACTAGGTACAAGGTAATGAACTCACAAGTTACAAAGGTAATGAACTCACAAGTTACAAAGGTAATGAATACTGTAAGAATGGTTACTTACGTTTATACATGGCTGCAATCATGAACAAATTTTAGAGTAATGAGCAATTCACACTTCCACACCCGGTCACAACTGTAGTGAGTTATTGGTGCAAATGTTGATTGCTAAGTCTCTCTCACACACACACACACACATACAAATTCATACACACACACACACATAAACACACACACACACACACACACACACACTCATACACACACACGCACACACACTCATACACACACACTCACACACACACACTCATACACACACACACACTCATACACACACACACACACACACACACACACACACACACACACACACACACACACACACACTCACACACTCACACACATACACACAAACACACACACACACACACACACAAACACACACACACACACACACACACACACACACACACACACACACACACACACACACACACACACACACACACACACACACACACACACACACACACACACACACACACGCATGCACATATGTGGTAATGCTTTATTTACAGCTAGCAAAGTCAGGGTATTTCTCCAGAATGGTCTGTAATATACCACTGTGGATAAAATACTTAGCCATTTCTTGAACACTTCTGAGTGAGTTGTTTCTAAATTCATTAATTTTATCACACTCCAGTACATAATGACGCAAGGTGTGACAATAATCCATCTGGCAAAGTTTACATTTCGTTTGGTCTACATCTGGTGGTGGTGATTTAACCTGCCAAAGATACTTGTAACCCAGCCGGAGCCGGGCGGTAGTGACATCCAAGAGTCTGCTTATTTTGTTGGATGCACCATAGACATGTGGCTCCTCCTGCATGATAGAATGATGATAGATGGACTCACTGGTGTCAATCTCCCTGAGCCTTAAGTCCATAAAATTCAGCTGAAGTTCTTTTCGTATTATTGTTCTCAAACTACTACCTGACAAGCCAAGATTGTAATCTACTCCCTCTTTGAAAGCATACAGCTTAGCCAATTTATCAGTTCTATCATGCATCTGAAGACCAATGTGAGATGGAATCCACAGCATGTGCACTCTGACTCCACTGTCCACAATCCTACCATACCTGTGTCTGGCTTCTGACACAAGCATGCCACAATTTATGCTTAATGAGTTGAGAGCATTTATGGATGACAGAGAATCAGTTACAATTAAACTGTCAATCTTTGATACATAGATGCATTTCAGTGCAAGGAGTATGGCAAACAGTTCTGTCTGAAGGGTAGAGGCCCAATTATTGATGCGTGCTCCAATTTCTTTAAGAGAGCCATCACTCTGTACGACAACAGCAGCACTACCAGCTGCACCAGTGGATTGGTGAACAGAACCATCAACGTAAATAATTTGCGAGAGTGTGTGCTGTGTGACTAAGTTATCAATACAGCTTAAGGCCTCATGTTTGGCTTCAAGGCGAAGTTTTGGTTGTGATTTAAGAAGTAGTTTGGGGGGAAATGGAGGAAAGGTAGTTTGGAATGGGGTAATATTCCATGGAGCGGAGAAGTGCCGCTGTTGCCTTACTTGACATAGATCATGTATCTGATTCATGCCGAGGTCGGTTCCAGTCTTTTCGATCCATCTGGAGGAGTGTTCACCAGTGCTGAGGAAAGTTTGGAGGGCTTCTGTGCAGGGGTTTGAATGAGCTTGCCTGAGCATATTAACCCCAATTAGGATATTTCTTTCAGTAACACGATCTCTGATGCTTGGAATATCAAGTTCTTTTTGCATATTTAAAATTTTGGCAGTACGAGGGCATCCTAGGATGATCCTCATTGCTTCGTTCTGCAGTTTTTCCAGCCCTCCAAGCTTCCAGTCAGACACAAGAGCAAGTAGTGGCGCAGCATAATCAACCAATGATCTAATATAAGCAAGATACATCATTTTCACAATTTTAACATTAGCACCATACCTGGGGTGAAGCCCTGCCACAACTCTAAGTGCTCTCAGTCGTTCTTTGTATTGGCGACAAAGTCTTGTTACAACAGGTCCAAGTAGTGGAACCTCAAAGCCTAGATACCTGTATCTGCTTACATATTCTAGAAGAGACCCATCATGCTATTGGATCTGACGAACTGTGCCTCTCTGTCGAGGAGGACGCCTATTGAGTATCTTTGTTTTATCAGTAGAGATTATCAACCCCAGGTCCTGACACGAGGCTAGTACATGATTAAGAACGTTTTGGGTGTTGGAGAATCCGGTGGTGTGAATCATTATATCATCAGCAAAACTAATCACATAATTATGGGGCTGACTAGGCATAGCATTAAGTAATGCATTAATTAGAATATTGAACAGTGTGGGACTGAGCACACCTCCCTGTGGGGTCCTACACAGATGACAGCAAGGAAATGAGTGAGCTACTCAAGTCCCAATATGACTCAGTTTTTAGCAAGCCGCTAACCAGACTGAGAGTCGAAGATCAAAATGAATTTTTTATGAGAGAGCCACAAAATTTGATTAACACAAGCCTATCCGATGTTATCCTGACGCCAAATGACTTCGAACAGGCGATAAATGACATGCCCATGCACTCTGCCCCAGGGCCAGACTCATGGAACTCTGTGTTCATCAAGAACTGCAAGAAGCCCCTATCACGAGCCTTTTCCATCCTATGGAGAGGGAGCATGGACACGGGGGTCGTCCCTCAGTTACTAAAAACAACAGACATAGCCCCACTCCACAAAGGGGGCAGTAAAGCAACAGCAAAGAACTACAGACCAATAGCACTAACATCCCATATCATAAAAATCTTTGAAAGGGTCCTAAGAAGCAAGATCACCACCCATCTAGAAACCCATCAGTTACACAACCCAGGGCAACATGGGTTTAGAACAGGTCGCTCCTGTCTGTCTCAACTACTGGATCACTACGACAAGGTCCTAAATGCACTAGAAGACAAAAAGAATGCAGATGTAATATATACAGACTTTGCAAAAGCCTTCGACAAGTGTGACCATGGCGTAATAGCGCACAAAATGCGCGCTAAAGGAATAACAGGAAAAGTCGGTCGATGGATCTATAATTTCCTCACTAACAGAACACAGAGAGTAGTCGTCAACAGAGTAAAGTCCGAGGCAGCTACGGTGAAAAGCTCTGTTCCACAAGGCACAGTACTAGCTCCCATCTTGTTCCTCATCCTCATATCCGACATAGACAAGGATGTCAGCCACAGCACCGTGTCTTCCTTTGCAGATGACACCCGAATCTGCATGACAGTGTCTTCCATTGCAGACACTGCAAGGCTCCGGCGGACATCAACCAAATCTTTCAGTGGGCTGCAGAAAACAATATGAAGTTCAACGATGAGAAATTTCAATTACTCAGATATGGTAAACATGAGGAAATTAAATCTTCATCAGAGTACAAAACAAATTCTGGCCACAAAATAGAGCGAAACACCAACGTCAAAGACCTGGGAGTGATTATGTCGGAGGATCTCACCTTCAAGGACCATAACATTGTATCAATCGCATCTGCTAGGAAAATGACAGGATGGATAATGAGAACCTTCAAAACTAGGGAGGCCAAGCCCATGATGACACTCTTCAGGTCACTTGTTCTATCTAGGCTGGAATATTGCTGCACTCTAACAGCACCTTTCAAGGCAGGTGAAATTGCCGACCTAGAAAATGTACAGAGAACTTTCACGGCGCGCATAACGGAGATAAAACACCTCAATTACTGGGAGCGCTTGAGGTTTCTAAACCTGTATTCCCTGGAACGCAGGAGGGAGAGATACATGATTATATACACCTGGAAAATCCTAGAGGGACTAGTACCGAACTTGCACACGAAAATCACTCACTACGAAAGCAAAAGACTTGGCAGACGATGCACCATCCCCCCAATGAAAAGCAGGGGTGTCACTAGCACGTTAAGAGACCATACAATAAGTGTCAGGGGCCCGAGACTGTTCAACTGCCTCCCAGCACACATAAGGGGGATTACCAACAGACCCCTGGCAGTCTTCAAGCTGGCACTGGACAAGCACCTAAAGTCAGTTCCTGATCAGCCGGGCTGTGGCTCGTACGTTGGTTTGCGTGCAGCCAGCAGCAACAGCCTGGTTGATCAGGCGCTGATCCACCAGGAGGCCTGGTCACGGACCGGGCCGCGGGGGCGTTGACCCCCGAAACTCTCTCCAGGTAAACTCCAGGTAAACACTTCTATGTCCCTGGAACAACACAGACGATTTTCTGTTGGACAGGTAGCCTTTAATCCAGCGGAGAAGCCATCCTCTGAGAAGGCAAAGGAAAATGTTGATAAGAATTTTCGAAAAACTGTGAAGTTTCCCATCGTTAAACACCATAAAACAGCGACTTTTTTTTTTTAAATTTCTTTTCTTATTTGCATTTTTAATTAAAATTTTCTAGAATCTTGGAAAAATATTTGATTTTGATTGTTTAAAAAATCCAGTTTGATGAAACTAACAGAAAAAAGATGAGATATTTGCATCAACACAGCTCAAAATTGATATACAAATAGTACGTCTTATTAAGATACACCTCCATATAGGGTTTGAAGCTGAGCAGAAGAGGCATTCTCTAGTTATATGGGAAACGATTTGCTTAATAAAACTAACAAATTGAAAATTACACATCTCAGAGTGATAATCTGTGTTATACCATCAATGATAAAAGTTTGAAGTCAACTACGATCTGATTCCAACGATTCCAAGTTATTAAATAAAAAATGACTAACGCTACTTACTCAATATGCCAGCCAACAGCAGTGTGAGTCTCGTGTTCAGGAAACCACATCAGTGGTGAAAATTTAAAGCCGTTCAGATGAGTCATTCTTCAGTTATGGAATGAATTATAACGATTCCATATTTTTTTCTTTTTAAATATTTTACTACTTTAATAAATTTACTTTTATCCAGTTTTTGAATATTGGAAGAAGTGCCAATAAAAGTTTGGGAAGTTATCCAAGCCATTTCTGGATGTTGGGAATGAGTTCAAGAACATTGGTTCTAGGACACGTGAACATGCCAAGTGTTCCAAGAATTTGGTCCTCGTTACCGTACACAGGTGTTGAAAATTTGAAGCCGATTGGATAAGGTGTTCTGGAGTTATAAGTGGGGGAAGGGAAAAAGATTTAGTCCCTCTTCAGGGACATGTAATATAACAATGTTTGACTTCATTGGTAATCTAGGTAAACTTACACATGATATTACATGTGTGATATTGTTAAAAGCTAAATTTGTGTAATAAACCTGAAGAAAAAAATACTTACCTAGTTTCCCTTTCTAAAGTTTCATACAGTCCTTAAATGTTTCATATTAACATTTGCTTTACATGAGGTAATACATTCCAGTCCTTTATCACTGTGTAATAAAGTGTTTGTGGTCTGGCTGGAAATAAGTTCAAGGAACTCAGTGGAAATTAGTTACATCGTTTGACTTTTCTTGGGGATTACTCTGGGTAATGTACACATATGTTACTGTCTAAAAACGTTACCTTTCAGTTCGCAGCAGGATCGAACCCACACAAATCCCAGATCTGGGATCTGGCTGAGTGGTTTAACAACAGCAACAACAACAACAACAACAACAACAACAACAACAACAACAACAACAACAACAACAACAACAACAACAACAACAACAACAACAACAACAATAATAATAATAATAATATTTATTTATACAAGTACATGTACAAGGTATACAGTCCTAGCTGACATCAGTGACATACTACTATATAGAAAGCCGCTTGTTATGCAGAGCATTTTGGGCCAATTAGATAAATTTTGCCCCCCAGGATGCGACCCACACCAGTCGGCTAACACCCGGGTACCTATCTACTACTAGGTGAACAGGGAAAGCTGGTGTCTTAATGAAACACCCCCGAATGTTTCCAGAATGTGCAGGTTCGACTCCTTCTGTGGACTGAAGAGATAATATTTGTAAATAATTTCTCCTCTTTGCGAATTATTAGGCACATGTTACTATGTATGATAATTGTACATATGTGTACCTGTACCTAAATAAACTAACTGCAAAATTGTGTTCACTTTTCCTAGTACCATACTGGATAGGTTTCAGTTTAGGTTAAGATTTAAGACAAGATAAGATTTCGTTCGGATTTTAAACCCGGGAGGGTTAGTTACCCAGGATAACCCAGGAAAGTCAGTGCGTCACCGAGGACTGTCTGTCTTATTTCCATTGGGGTCCTCAATCTTGTTCCCCAGGATGTCACCCACACCAGTCGACTAACACCCATGTACCTATGTGCTGCTAGGTGAACAGGATAGGTGTAAGGAAACGTGTCGGAATGTTTCTATCCCGCCGGGAATCGAACCCGAGCCCACCCTGTGTGAAGCGAGAGCTTTACCAGCCAGGCCACGGTGTCACCCTTATATATACATAGCATATAAATATTGTTTTCAGTGGTGTTGAAGGCACGCAGATGTTATGGGTACATGAAAGTACATTATATAGCTTTAACCTCGGACAACCCAATAAAATCAAACAGTGGAGTCCTGAACCTTGCGTCACAATCTTCACAAAATTTACGAGATTACTCGCTTATTTTCCAGGTATCACTACTGTATGCTTATGATAATATCACGTTTGATGCAAGCACGAAAGATAATGAAAATATCGGTATATATATATATATATATATATATATATATATATATATATATATATATATATATATATATATATATATATATATATATATATATATATATATATATATATATATATATATATATATATATATATATATATATATATATATATATATATTTATATATTTATATATAACCCACATGAATGCAAAAGTAGACATATGCGGTATAATGCGATGTTTTATTGATTAGGTTTCTCAGATACAGTGGGTTTTATCAAGTCACAAACATATCTATCTGAACAGAGGGTACATATCCTGTAGCTCGGTTGGTAGCGCACTTAGGTCACACACTGAAGTCCGTGGTTTGATCCCTGTTATGAGTGGAAACAATGGGACGTGTTTCCTTAAGACACCTGCTGTCCATGCTCACCTAGCTTTAATAATGGGTACCTGGGTGTTAGTCGACTGGTGTGGGTCGCATCCTGGGACAAAATTGACCTAATTTTCCCAAAATGCTCTGCATAACAAGGGGGTTTCTATATAGTAGTATTTCATTGATTTCAGCTAGAACTGTATACCCTGCACAGGTACTTGTAGAGATAGAGTATTATTATTATATATAGGCAACTACTCTGCCCAGGTAGATCTGTTTGTGACTTGATAAAGTCCACTGTGTGGGCGAAACGTTGTCAGTAAAGGATCGCAATGTATTGCATTTGTGTTCATTTTTCCATCGTGTCAGTATTTTATACCATTCATCTCCAACCTAAATAAAGTAAGCATTCAACCAATAAAATTCTCAATACTCTTTAGTGTTGTTACCCTTAAAGTAAATATTTTCTGTTACGTATATTGTGAAAGAAAACCCAAATTCTTTGTAATACTTTGCCAGATGGACCCCTCAAGGAAGGTTCCTTGATGTTGGTGAGGGGCTCTTGATTTAGGGAATTGGATCTGTGCTCCAGTTCCCCGAATTAAGCCTGAATGCCTTCCACATCCCCCCCCCAGGCGCTGTATAATCCTCCGGGTTTAGCTCTTCCCCCTTGATTATAATAATAATAATAATTTGCCAGATGGACAATTGTCACACCTCGCGTCATCATGTGTTGGAACGCGACAAAATTAATGAATTCAGAAACAACTGACTCAGGAATGCTCAAGAAATGTCAAAATACTTTATCCACAGTGGTATATTACCAACCATCCTGGAAAAATACCTTGTCTTTGCTCCACTGTAAATTACGCACAAACACTTCATGTCTACATAAATAACTCATTGTGATTGTAACCAAATACAAATATGTAAATAGTTCATTACGACTGTAACTTGTTTAACTATTATAACTTTGCAGCCCGGTCCCTGGGTACTGGGTGCATAATAAAAATATTGAACTAACATTTAGTGTATATACATCAGAAATTTACGTTAATCCATATTTTAGGGATTGAAGTATTCTTGATTGGTAGTGAACAGGTAACATACAGGCTTAATGACCATTGGGTAGTCAATAGGCTTATGTTCTGCATAACAAGCGGCTTTCTATATAGTAGTATGTCATTGATGTCAATTAGGCCTGTATATTTTGTACTTGTAGAATTAAATATATTATGTGTAGATTCCTAGAAAAACCCAAAAAGTTAGACAAAGTGATTTATTTCCACTGGGGTTCTTGTAATAACTTATTATTTGAACTTTAAAAGTTAAAACTGCTAATTAACTCAACTGTGTTAAAAGCAGTTACAATAATATGAGATATACAACAAAATACCTTTCATCCGTGGACTGCTTGCAGAGGCAAAGGCAATGTTCGCGGCTTTCACTGAGACCCACATAAAGGATCACTTGGACAACGAAATATGGATCCCAGGTTACAACCTATACAGATGTGACAGAGTGAACAGGCAAAAGGGGGATGGGTTGGCCTGTACATTGCAGAGTCACTTGTTTGCACAGAACTGCTAAATGCCTCAAATGATGTAGTGGAAGTTTTAGCAGAAAAGGTCGAGAACCAAAACCTAGTCATTGTGGTAGTCTACAAGCCTCCGGATGCAACATCCCAGCAATTCCAGGAACAGCTGCTAAAAATTGACCACTGTCTGGAAAATCTTCCAGCTCCTGCACCCAACATCTTGCTCCTGGGGGATTTCAACTTAAGGCACCTAAAATGGGGGAATATAGCAAATAATATTGTTGCAGTAATAACACCAGGAGGCAGCTCTGATGAAAACTCACACTCACACGAGCTTTTAAATCTCTGCACAAAATTCGATTTAAGCCAGCAAATAATAGAGCCTACTAGACTGGAGAATACACTAGACCTCATCTTCACTAACAATGATGATCTGATAAGAAATGTCACCATATCAAAAACAATATACTCAGATCACAACATAATTGAGGTTCAGACATGTATGCGTGGAGCCCCAGACCGACATAATGAGACTAGTCACGAGGGAGCATTCACCAAATTCAACTTCAATAACAAAAACATAAAGTGGGACCAAGTAAACCAAGTCCTAACCGATATAAGCTGAAGATATACTATGCAACACAGACCCCAACTTATGCCTAGAACAGATTAACTTGGTGGCACTCGATGTATGCACAAGGCTTATTCCTCTAAGTAAAAGGAGGAGTAGATGTAAAATAGAAAGAGACAGGCGCTCCCTTTACAGGCGACGGAAAAGAATAACAGAGCGGCTAAAAGAGGTCAACATATCTGAAATGCGTAGGGAGACACTCGTCAGAGAAATAGCAAGCATCGAACTTAAGCTAAAAGAATCCTTTAGGAGTCAGGAATCGCGGGAAGAACTAAAAGCCATAAATGAAATCGAAAGAAACCCAAAGTATTTCTTCTCCTATGCCAAATCAAAGTCGAGAACAACGTCCAGTATTGGGCCCCTACTTAAACAAGATGGGTCCTACACAGATGACAGCAAGGAAATGAGTGAGCTACTCAAGTCCCAATATGACTCAGTTTTTAGCAAGCCGCTAACCAGACTGAGAGTCGAAGATCAAAATGAATTTTTTATGAGAGAGCAACAAAATTTGGTTAACACAAGCCTATCCGATGTTATCCTGACGCCAAATGACTTCGAACAGGCGATAAATGACATGCCCATGCACTCTGCCCCAGGGCCAGACTCATGGAACTCCGTGTTCATCAAGAACTGCAAGAAGCCCCTATCACGAGCCTTTTCCATCCTATGGAGAGGGAGCATGGACACGGGGGTCGTCCCTCAGTTACTAAAAACAACAGACATAGCCCCACTCCACAAAGGGGGCAGTAAAGCAACAGCAAAGAACTACAGACCGATAGCACTAACATCCCATATCATAAAAATCTTTGAAAGGGTCCTAAGAAGCAAGATCACCACCCATCTAGAAACCCATCAGTTACACAACCCAGGGCAACATGGGTTTAGAACAGGTCGCTCCTGTCTGTCTCAACTATTGGATCACTATGACAAGGTCCTAAATGCACTAGAAGATAAAAAGAATGCAGATGTAATATATACAGACTTTGAAAAAGCCTTCGACAAGTGTGACCATGGCGTAATAGCGCACAAAATGCGTGCTAAAGGAATAACAGGAAAAGTCGGTCGATGGATCTATAATTTCCTCACTAACAGAACACAGAGAGTAGTCGTCAATAGAGTAAAGTCCGAGGCAGCTACGGTGAAAAGCTCTGTTCCACAAGGCACAGTACTCGCTCCCATCTTGTTCCTCATCCTCATATCCGACATAGACAAGGATGTCAGCCACAGCACCGTGTCTTCCTTTGCAGATGACACCCTAATCTGCATGACAGTGTCTTCCATTGCAAACACTGCAAGGCTCCAGGCGGACATCAACCGAATCTTTCAGTGGGCTGCAGAAAACAATATGAAGCTCAACGATGAGAAATTTCAATTACTCAGATATGGTAAACACGAGGAAATTAAATCTTCATCAGAGTACAAAACAAATTCTGGCCACAAAATAGAGCGAAACACCAACGTCAAAGACCTGGGAGTGATCATGTCGGAGGATCTCACCTTCAAGGACCATAACATTGTATCAATCGCATCTGCTAGAAAAATGACAGGATGGATAATGAGAACCTTCAAAACTAGGGAGGCCAAGCCCATGATGACACTCTTCAGGTCACTTGTTCTATCTAGGCTGGAATATTGCTGCACACTAACAGCACCTTTCAAGGCAGGTGAAATTGCCGACCTAGAAAATGTACAGAGAACTTTCACGGCGCGCATAACAGAGATAAAACACCTCAATTACTGGGAGCGCTTGAGGTTCCTAAACCTGTATTCCCTGGAACGCAGGCGGGAGAGATACATGATTTTATACACCTGGAAAATCCTAGAGGGACTAGTACCGAACTTGCACACGAAAATCACTCACTACGAAAGCAAAAGACTTGGCAGACGATGCAACATCCCCCCCAATGAAAAGCAGGGGTGTCACTAGCACGTTAAGAGACCATACAATAAGTGTCAGGGGCCCGAGACTGTTCAACTGCCTCCCAGCATACATAAGGGGGATTACCAATAGACCCCTGGCAGTCTTCAAGCTGGCACTGGACAAGCACCTGAAGTCGGTTCCTGACCAGCCGGGCTGTGGCTCGTACGTTGGTTTGCGTGCAGCCAGCAGCAACAGCCTGGTTGATCGGGCTCTGATCCACCAGGAGGCCTGGTCACAGACCGGGCCGCGGGGGCGTTGACCCCCGGAACTCTCTCCAGGTAAACTCCAGGTATACAAGGAATAAGGTAAACTGAATTATTTACAATAACAAAAAAGAGAGGATCAGATCACAGTAATAAGTATATGAATGTTACAGTAATAGCTACATGTATGTTAGCTTTACAGGAAATCACTTTCCTCCCTTCCTGTAGCTTTATTCATTAGGTACCTTTTAGCTCTCTTTCTGAACTGGTTCATACTTAATTGCTGTACAATAAAAGATATTTGAAGTCTGACCATTTACTTTGGGTACTACAAAGTAGTGTTCCCCTCCCCTAGTATTATGCTTGTTTTGGTTTCCTAACCTTGACAAACCTAACAGCAATATATTCTGGTCTCTGCTTATGAGGAATTTTATAAACGTCATTTAACTTCAGTTGTTTTACTCTGCCTTCAACATTCAACATATCCAGTTGTAATGTATTTTATTCTGGCTGATTTATAGTCTTTCATTTTTTTTTGTTAAGGAGTACCATGAAGAGCAAAGGGTTATGGTTACTAATGCCCTCATTTTCTATTTTACTTAAAAATGGGAGTGATTTTGAACTCCATCAGCTTGTCTTACCACGATTACTACTGCTACTGCTATTATTACTTTTACTGCTAATGCTGCTGCTGTTGTTGCTGCTGCTGCGGCTGCTGTTGCTGTTGCTATTGTTACTACTACTACTGTTATTACTACTACTACTGCTACTACTACTGTTGCTACTACTACTACTACTACTACTTCTGCTACTGTTACTACTATTACTACTACCACCACCACTATTACTACTACTACTACTACTACTACTACTACCACCACTACCATCACTACAACCACCACCATTACTACTACTTTCTTTGTAATTAATATCTTATAATATGTAAACCACACAATGTAAGCTTTGCAAGGAAATAAACATTTTCATTTTCATTTACTAGTACTACTACTGCTGTAAGTTTATTCAGGAATACACAGAAAGTTACAAAGATTATCATCCATAGCAGCATATGTGTAAAGAACCTAGGAGAACCCCCAAAAAGTCAAACAGTGACTTATTTCCATTGGGGGCCTCTAGTGCTATTACCACTACTACTACTACTACTATTAGTACTACTACTACTACTACTACTACCACTACTACTCACAACTTACCACCTGACTCTCGCCACTATATATACTCATTTATTGTCAGAGCCATGATCTGGGTTAATCTAACGGGCTCTGAAACTAGACCTGCAACCCCCAACAACTACGAACAGTCACACGGGGATTACCCAATATAGCCTCAACAATGATTCAGAGTGTGTCGGGGAAGGATAGAGCCCCCCTCCTGGCAGTGAGAACTCCTCATGCGGGGGACTTTCTGCTGGCTGCTCCTAGCTCCAGCCTTGGTACACTCCTCGACCCACAGACCATCTGCATTCGTGTTGCCCTTCGACTTGCCGCCCCTATTCTCGCCGAACACAGGTGTATTTGTGGCAGTGAAGCAGCAGACCGATTCGGGTACCATAGTCTTGTGTGTCATAAATCTGAGGGAAAGATTGCAAGACATAAAAATGTTAATAACATTATCAAGAGGAGCCTCAGAACAGCCGGATGCCCAGCAATAAAAGAGCCACCCCAACTATTCAGATCTGATGACAGCTGTGGAAAATATTTTAATTTTCCGAAGCTATAGTGCCTAATAGGTGTTTAATGTGTCGATATGAGTCAAAAATGTATTTGACAATAGGATAGAACCAAGTGTTCCCTTTGCGCAAGCGCGGATGTGCGGGGGTAGAGGTCGACTTGGGGCATGGGAGAGGCAGGAGTGTTTTGAATGTAGTGAGGAGGCTGGGAAAGCATGGAACCAGGAAATTGGCGTTCACGGCGGCCTAATGATTAATATAGGCCTCATTTCATAATAGGAAGTGTCGTAACTGTTCCTAGTGGAGAGTAAGGGAACGTGATTTACGGGACCACCGTAATAGAGTGGTAAAATGAATGAATAAGGGTAAGACCGGGTGACTGGTGCGTCACCATGGACTGTGTCCCGGGGAAAATTACCCTTGGTTTAATCATCACTCATCGGTCTCAGATCTTAATGGAGTGATCTCTAATGTGTATAATAATGATGAGACATTAAATCGTCATGTGAATTGTAATGTGATTAATGATAATAACGCTAAGTTAAGAGAATGCGTGAAGTGAAATAAGTCGCCTTGCTCCGAGTGAACACGCTAGACCACGTTGTTCCCGTCACGAGGAAAGTGAAGTTCATTGAGTCACGACTTCTAAATCGGGACAAACCAACGGATACCTCGTCCTGCTGGAATAAGAACCATGTCGGGGTAGCGGGACATCGAAATGAGATGGTGAATGGAGGAAATAAGGAGTATCAATCACCCACAGTTAAGTAACCCTTCTAGTTATAGCAGACTGATACTGGCCAATTAGGTATGTTTTAATTGGATAGGTTATGGGTGATCCAGCCACATCAAGTGACCACCAGAGAATATCTGGTAAGTGGTGGGATTATGTACAAGTGTTTTTCCTTGATGGATATATCCATGTGTAACCTACCCCCCCCACTTCATTCAGTTACACTAATATAATCTATACAGTCCACAATTAATTAGTAGCACCATAATTGTGGGTGCTATCCAATCTATACTGGTCTCGGATAGATATGGATAAGATTGTGAGGTCGAAGGCCCACTTCCAGCGACCAGAGGTGGTGAAGTTTTCTCACATATCTACACGGGGTGACTACGGTAAACAATATAGGGTTGTCTCCCAATGAGATTACTTGTATGTATGTAATGTTGAGGTATGTACAAATAATCACCCCTATAAAATTTTCCACAACAGCCTAAAGTGTCCAGACGGTATCACCCTTCAAGCAGGTGGTGTGGGACTACTACCTCGGCTGATACCTATCTCCAATACATCAGGGAAGGAGGAACAGCTGCCAGCTTCAGGGAGTCCCAAAAGTCTAGAAAATACGGAGAACTTGCCCATTATTATATGTTTGTTCCCATAGGCTCAGAGACCCTTGGCTCATGGGAAAAGGGTGCAACTAAGTTCCCTAAGGAGCTAGGCAAAGGATTTATCAGGGTAACTAGGGATCCCAGAACAGCTAGTTGTCTGTTCCAGCGACTCAGCGCTGGTGTTCAGAGAGGTAATGCCTGCTGTATCTTGGGCACGCACCCCAGCTCTGAGAAGCTTTTATTTATTTATTTATTTATTTATTTATTTTATGCCTTTGCTAATAGTACATTGAGATTTTGTATTTACAATTCAATTCAAAGTTTATTCTCTATAAAGATTACAATGTTGAATTTACAGAATTTGGTTGTTGTGTGGTTTACATGTAGTTAAATAATGATTACAGAGTGTACCACTAGAACGCCTAGCATGGCTAGGCATTTCGAGCAGACTTAGTTTAATTCTTTATTTTAAAATATTACAAATTATGAGGTAAGTTGGTATTATGGCTACGTGACTAAATACTAGTTTGTGAGTTTAGCAATGTGAATGCTTTTGTTTTGGCACAGTACATAGTTTCAGTATTGGAGTATCATAGGATTCATTATTTTAAGACTGAGATTAATATTTCTGTTTATGGTCAAATGGGTGAGTGAGTGTAAGTGTGAACCACCAGGTGGTATTCGTGTAGTTAGTTGATGGGGTTTATCAGGGAGATAAGATGTTTTCTATTGGTAGTTTTGAAGGTGATGAATGTGTCTGCAGTTCTAGAGTTCTCAGGTAGGGTGTTCCAGATTTTAGGGCCTTTGACATACATTGAATTTTTGTAAAGGTTTAGTCGGACACGGGGAATGTCGTAGAGATGTTTGTGTCTGGTGTTATGCCTGTGGGTTCTGTCACAACTATCAAGAAAGCGTTTTAGGTCAAGGTTGATATTGGAGTTTAAGGTCCTGTAGATGTAGATTGCACAGTAGTAAGTGTGGATGTACTGAACAGGGAGTAAGTTTAGATCTATGAAGAGTGGGGGGGGGGTGTTGCCAGGGATGGGATTTAGTGATTATTCTTACTGCAGCTTTTTGTTGGGTTATTATTGGCTTTAGGTGTGTTGCTGCAGTAGATCCCCAAGCACAAATAGCATAGGTGAGGTATGGATAAATAAGTGAGTGGTATAGTGTGAGAAGGGCATTTTGCGGCACGTAGTATCGTATCTTGGAGAGGATCCTAACTATAATTATAACCCACTATAAATATAATCAGTGGCCAAGCCCATGATGAACTCTTCAGGTCACTTGTTCTATCTAGGCTGGAATATTGCTGCACTCTAACAGCACCTTTCAAGGCAGGTGAAATTGCCGACCTAGAAAATGTACAGAGAACTTTCACGGCGCGCATAACGGAGATAAAACACCTCAATTACTGGGAGCGCTTGAGGTTTCTAAACCTGTATTCCCTGGAACGCAGGAGGGAGAGATACATGATTATATACACCTGGAAAATCCTAGAGGGACTAGTACCGAACTTGCACACGAAAATCACTCACTACGAAAGCAAAAGACTTGGCAGACGATGCACCATCCCCCCAATGAAAAGCAGGGGTGTCACTAGCACGTTAAGAGACCATACAATAAGTGTCAGGGGCCCGAGACTGTTCAACTGCCTCCCAGCACACATAAGGGGGATTACCAACAGACCCCTGGCAGTCTTCAAGCTGGCACTGGACAAGCACCTAAAGTCAGTTCCTGATCAGCCGGGCTGTGGCTCGTACGTTGGTTTGCGTGCAGCCAGCAGCAACAGCCTGGTTGATCAGGCGCTGATCCACCAGGAGGCCTGGTCACAGACCGGGCCGCGGGGGCGTTGACCCCCGGAACTCTCTCCAGGTAAACTCCAGGTCTCCAGTGACGAATACGTAACAGTATGTACTAGACATGTATCTCATGTACACCTCACATACTGTATATGCCTCATTATTATTATTATTAAAAATACTTAAAGGTATATCGTTCGTGAAGCCCAGGCTGGATTCATGACGTCATCAGTGTTTTGATGACGAGCAGCAGCAGCAGCAGCAGCAGCAGCAGTAGTGCTGAGACGTAAGCTTCAGGGAAGAGTGAAGCTCCTCACTACCTTATAGTTAATACGAAGACTGTTGTTAAGGAGGTAGAATAAGGTTACTGTGGGTTGAAGGTGGAACTTGTGATGGCCGTCGTGTCGTTCTCTGGTAGTCACCACGTCTTGGAGACGACGACGACACCTGGGTCAGCACTTCAGTAATGTTTTTAAGCTGTTGTTGCATGATGCAGCAAGATGACATGTTGCTCTGATGCAGGAACATATGTGTGTGATACAGGAAGATGACGTGTGTAATGCAGGAAGATGATGTACTCACCTAATTCACCTAATTCTGGTTGCAGGGGTCGAGACTCAGCTCCTGGCCCCGCCTCTTCACTGGTTGCTACTAGGTCCTCTCTCCCTGCTCCCTGAGCTTTATCAAACCTCGTCTTAAAACTATGTATTGTTCCTGCCTCCACTACATCGCTTGCCAGACTATTCCACTTCCTGACAACTCTGTGGCTGAAGAAATACTTCCTAACATCCCTGTGACTCATCTGAGTCTTCAGCTTCCAGTTGTGACCCCTTGTCCCTGTGTCCCCTCTCTGGAACATCCTGTCTCTGTCCACCTTGTCTATTCCACGCAATATTTTGTATGTCGTTATCATGTCTCCCTTAACCCTCCTGTCCTCCAGTGTCGTCAGACTGATTTCCCTTAACCTTTCTTCATAGGACATTCCCCTGAGCTACAGAACTAGCCTTGTTGCAAACCTTTATACTTTCTTTAATGTCTTGACATGTTTGACCAGGTGTGGGTTCCACACTGGTGCTGAACAGTGTATAAAGTCTTAAACGATTCCTTACTGAGGTACCGGAATGCTATTCTCAGGTTTGCCAGGCACCCATATGCCACAGCAGTTATCTAGTTAATGTGTGCTTCTGGCGATGTACTTGGTATTATACTCACTCCTAGATCTTTCTCCTTGAGTGAGGTTTGCAGTCTTTGGCCTCCTAGCCTATACTCTGTCTGCAGTCTTCTTTGCCCTTCTCCGATCTTCATGACTTTGCATTTGGCGGGGTTAAATTCCAGGAGCCAGTTACTGGACCACACATCCAGTCTGTCCAGGTCTCTTTGTAGACCTGTCTGATCCGCATCTGATTTAATTCTCCTCATTAACTTCACATCATCTGCAAACAGGGACACTTCTGAGTCTATCCCTTCCACCATGTCATTCACATATACCAAGAATAGCACTGGTCCCAGGACTGACCCCTGTGGGACCCCGTTCGTCACAGGCGCCCACTGTGATACCTCATCATGGACCATGACTCGCTGTTGCCTCCCTGTTAGGTATTCTCTGATCCATTGCAGTGCCCTTCCTGTTATATGTGCCTGATCCTCTAGCTTCTGTACTAATCTCTTGTGAAGAACTGTGTCGAAGGCCTTCTTACAGTCCAAGAAAATGCAATCAACCCACCCCTCCCTCTCATTTCTTACTTCAGTTACCTTGTCATAAAACTAGTTGGTTTGTGACACAGGATTTGCCTTCCATGAATCTGTACTGGCTGTCGTTTATAATCTTGTTCTGTTCCAGGTGCTCCACCACTCTCCTCCTGATAATCTTCTCCATGACTTTGCATACTATACACATCAGTGACACTGGTCTATAGTTTAGTGCTTCATTTCTGTCTCCTTTCTTAAAGATGGGGGCTACATTTGCCTTCTTCCATACTTCAAGTAGTTACCCAGTTTCAAGGGAAGTGTTGAAGATTTTGGTTAGTGGCACACATAGTGTCTCTGCTCCCTATCTAAGGACCCACGGAGAGATGTCTGGTCCCACTGCCTTTGAGGTATCAAGGTCACTTAGGAGCTTCTCCACCTCCTCCTCAGTTGTGTGTAATTCATCCAACACTTGTTGGTATGTCCCTTGTTAGTGTACCCCACTGTTTTGTCTTCCCAATGTCCTTTCAGTCTCCACTGTAAATACTTCCTGAAATCTCATGTTGAGCTCCTCACATACTTCTTGGTCATTTCTTGTGAGCTTCCCACCTTCTTTCCTCAGCCTGATTATGTGGTCCTTGACTGTTATCTTCCTCCTGATGTGGCTGTAAAGCAGTTTTGGGTCAGACTTGACTTTCAATGCTATGTCGTTTTCATACTACCGCTGGACCTCCCTCCTTATCTGTGCACACTTGTTTCTGGCTCGTCGACTAATCTCTTTATTTTCCTGAGTCCTTTGCCTTCTGTACTTTTTCCATTCTCTAGTGCACTTAGTTTTTGCCCCCCTGCACCTTCGGATAAACCAAGGGCTCATTCTGTCCTTCCCATTATTTCTGTTACCGTTGGGAACAAACCTTTCCTCTGCCTCCTTGCATTTTGTTGTTACGAAGTTCATCATTTCGTTTACTGATTTTCCTACCAACTCCTGTTCCCACTGAACCTCCTGCAGTTAGGTTCTCATTCTTGTGTAGTCCCCCTTTTATAGTTTGTCTTTTCCCTTTCTATTCCTGTTACCCTCTCCACTTTTAGCTCCACGATGTATTCAATGCTCAGAACCATGTGGTCACTAGCTCCAAGGGGCCTTTCATATGTGATGTGCTCAGGGTGAACACAGGTCCAGTCTTGATGTATGTGATGCAGCAAGATGACGTGTATGTGATGCAGCAAGATGACATGTATGTGATGCAGCAAGATGACATGTATGTGATGCAGCAAGATGATGTGTATGTGATGCAGCAAGATGATGTGTATGTGATGCAGCAAGATGACGTGTATGTGATGCAGCAAGATGACGTGTATGTGATGCAGCAGGATGACGTGTATGTGATGCAGCAAGATGACATGTATGTGAAGCAGCAAGATGACGTGTATGTTATGCAGCAAGATGACGTGTACGTGATGCAGCAAGATGACGTGTATGTGATGCTGCAAGATGACGTGTGTGTGATGCAGCAAGATGACATGTGTGTGATGCAACAAGATGACGTGTGTGTGTGATGCAACAAGATGACGTGTGTGTGATGCAACAAGATGACGTGTGTGATGCAACAAGATGATAAGTGTGTGATGCAGCAAGATGACGTGTGTGTCATGCAGCAAGATGATGTGTGTGTGATGCAGCAAGATGATGTGTATGTGTTGCAGCAAGATAACATCTCATGTTATAAAAGTTAATGAAGCTTTTAGTGCTTAAATACAGAATTCGTGTTATGATTGTGCCACCGTAGCCATGAAAGTAATAACACTTTTTCCCACGAAACAAACCAAATAAAACAATAGATATTCTCAACATTACCTGAATAAAGAATTTTTATCTAATTATGAAACCTTAACCTGAGTACAGTCACTTTGAAAATGAAGCCAACATATCAGTATATATTTGTTGCTCTGAATTTATTTGGGCTAGACATTAGCTATATCTTATGTGTCTATGTCATCTGCATACAACCATTGCATACACTTGACACTGATGAGCATGTCGTTAAAAGCATATGAATAGTAAAGGACCCAGAATACTTCCTGTTAGGTTCCTCGAGGTAGTATTCTGGGTCCCTGACTATTTTTACATTATTTAAATGACATGCCCATCAGTGTTAAGTGCTAAGCTTCTGTTCTATGCAAATGACAGTGCTCTGCTAGTCTCAGGTAAAGACCCGCAGGATATAGCTAACATAATATCACTGGAACTAGAGTCTTACAGTAAATGGTTAGTAGACAGCAAACTATCATACCTCAAGAAAACAGATGCCATACTCTTCGGCATGAAAAATTAGCCGAAAAGGGTAATTCATTTTAATATCCAGTGTAATGGGGAACCCATCACTTCAGTAATTTTATTGAAATATCTTGAAGTTTCCTTTGACCCAAGCATGTCAGGAGAATTGATAGTGAATAGTGTAGTACAAAAGTGAATGCCAGGCTAAAGTTTCTCTATAAACAGGCACAGTGTCTGCCTACTGAGGCAGACAGGACCCTATGTCTAGCTTTTATAGAATGTCATGTAGATTATTCATGTTCTTTATGGTACTCTTTAACAAAAAGAAAAAAAAGAAAAAAAGAGAAAAAAAAAATCTACAAATCACCCTGAACAAAATGGTGAGATTCATCCTCGGCCTGGGTCTAAGAGAGCATGTAGGCCAGGATGAATTACAACTGGATATGCTGAATGTTGAAGACAGAGTAAAACAACTGAAGTTAAATCATGTTTGTATAATTAATCACAAGCAATGTCCAGAATATCTTGCTGTGAAGTTTAAGGTTTGCAACCAAAGCCAATATGGTACTAGGGAAAGTGACCACCTACAGTAGGTGGTCAGGCCTCAAATACCTTTTATTATACAGCAATAAAGGAGTGGAATGGGTTATCTGAGCATGTCAAAGCCTGTCTTAGTATGAGCCAGCTTAGGAAGAGGGCTAAAAGGTATCTAATGAATGAAGCTACAGAAAGGGAGGAGAGTGATTTATTGTATAATTAACATTTGTGTACCTATTATTGTAGGCCGATCCTCTCTTGGTTCACTATTCTTATTGTGCCTCGTTATACTGTAACTGATTTTCACATAGTTGAGTTACATACTTAGCTGTTTAAATTTTTCAGATTATAATCCTGATTTGATTTCTATTGTATCTTACAGCTAGGCTTTAAATAATAAGATATTACAAGGACCCCACTGGAAATAAGTCACCTTAATTTTTGGGTTATCCTATTTAATTTACACATGTTGCTGTGTATGATAATTGTAGTCACCTAAATTTGTGTAACTGTACTTATGTATATCTGTGCCTAAATAAACTTACTTTCCAAGACCCTAAAAGATAAGTTACTTAGCTTGACTACAGGGTTATCTTAGGTTAATTTCTACATGTACCACATTAAGCAAATTTAAAAGTTTAAAATTACTGTATGTATGAGCTCTAAATAATAACTTATTTACTTACTTAACAGTAAATAAATGCAGTATACAGTACACCTTTGGTCTAACAACCCAGGGTTTCTTTATTTAGTAGGTCAGCCACATATAAATGTATTGCTTCTCTTTCCCTTCTCCTGTGTGTCCTGGTCGTCAGATGCTTGTCAAGAGACATTGGGTACACACAGGCACCTCTAGCCCTGCTGGCAATTCTCCCTTTCCTGGTCTCTTCAACTCCAGTACCATGCAGTAGATGTAGTATGTCACCAGACACTCTTGCAGGTGTGATGCTCTTCCTTGGTCTCCTATTGTTCCTTCCTGTCATTCTTATCTACCAGCTGAGCCTGGAATTTTTTCCACTCCATGCTTGACTGTGGTGCGATACAGTCCTTTCCTCCTCAAGGGATGGGTCAAGTGACACTTTTGGCTCTGGGTAAAGCAGAGGTTGTTGCTGACTTCATCTAGTCAGAATTTACCCCTCTCCCTCTGCTACCTTCCAGGGCATCTTTGGTATTATCCATTCTTCCAGAGGCACCATCCAGCACCTGGCTCTACTTAGGGGCACAGAGTGTGATCTCTTCCTCCTCCTCCATTTTTACAAGTGAGGTATATAGCTCTTATCACTCCATATGCTTTCTAGAGGTCCTGTAGAATATAGCCCTCCTAGTGGCTCTGGAAGCATTTTCTTGCACTTCAGTTGAAGCATTGCAGGCTGAAATGGGGTAATTTCCCTATCACTGACATGGCAAGTATAGGACTCTCTTCAGCTTCACCATCTCTCATTGCTGCTCAGGGTCACCTCTTTCTCCCTTTTTCAGGGGTTCCTTATCTTTCCCCATCCCCTGCCTGACACACCTTGGTTTTCTTTTTCAGGCCTGTTGCCTCTTCACTCTCCTTTCTCTCCCTACTATTTCACCTCCCTTTGCCCCATCACTTCCCCATACCCCCTTGGATGGATTTGGAGGGTTGCTTGCACCTGGACCTTGCCTATGCCCAGACAAAGACATCCATTTTTCAATACTTATGATTCCTCTTTCTCAATTTACAATGACTGTTCTCCAATCTTCTCTCCACCCTCCACCACTTCTGCTGCTTTCTTCCTAAACTTTCCCTCTATCAAACCTGGTTACTGGATCCATCCATCTCTGTCCTTGCAGGTGAGTTTTTCATGATGTTCCAGACCCTCCACTCATTCTCTTTCATCTTCATCCTCAACTGGTTGTACTCATTACTGACAGTTTTCTCTGTCTGTACTATCCTCTCCTAGTCCCAGGTCTCTACACCTTTTGGTCCACAGAATGCAGCTCCCTAGGTTAGAGCATCAATCTCTAATGGGTAAAGTTGAAGATCATGAGAATGCTCAGAGAAATTTCAGTGCCTGTATCAGTTCAGTCAAATTTACATTAATGAGAATACTTAAAATCATAGCATAGCAGATGTTGCAAAATTCCCTGGCTCTTAAGTGGAGATGTGATAGGCACACAGAGAGATTGCCCAATATTATTAGTATAAAGGGTCCAAGAATTTTCAAAATCTTGCCTTAGGTTATAAGAGGACTTACCAACAGATATTTAACTGTATTCAAAAGGCAACATGATAAGTCCTTCCATAAAATTCTTTATTAGCCAGACTGGGGTGTCAATATTGATCTGTATGTTGTGAGCACCACCCACCTGAATTACCAGGCTATTAATCGAGAGACCCGGTCAGAGCCAGGTCATGGGTGATTCTGTCCTCAGGTAGAAAACAGATATAATTTTTATTTCTGATTTAATGGACTTGTGATTATTACTCATATATTGTGGTGTGTCAGAGGTTGTATTGAAACAGTATACACCTACCATCCGACTTACGACCTGCTCGACTTACGACCACTTTACTTACGACCGTGTTTTTTATGCCAAATTTCTGAGAAATAAGCAACTGTTTGTGTTGTACACAGTGTTTATCCTAAACCTTACAGTATAAAATACAGTACTAACAGCATGAAAAGTAAAGTAAAAAATGAAATACCAAAATAAAACAATAAAATAAAGTCATTACAAAAATGTGATGTTGATATTCAGTAGTAAGATTCGACTTGCATCCATTTCGACTTATGACCGGTTGGTCGGAACCAAGCTCGGTCGTAAGTCGGATGGTACCTGTATTATAAAAGTTCTATTATTAAGTTAAATATTTTATTACTCTATAATGCTATAGTACTGTATGGTACTGGGTTAATTGAAAAGAAACAGAAAATCACATCTTAATAATTGGAAAACTGGGCAAATTGCAAAAATGGTAAGGAATACCAACTTTGTAGATGAATGAAAACCATCACTGTAGAGACTTTAATACCTGTATGACTAATCATTTATATTCCTCAACAGACAATGCTGTCTCCGGATGTTCCTGAATTTATTCCCAGAGGAATCCAAACTACAAATGCAGATGCTGGTGGAGAGAGCTTAAAAGGCAAAACTTGTGTCCAAGCACGTGATTTGGCACAACTCCGGCAAAGGCCAAATTATTCACGCAGCTTGCCAAAATGTTCCAGAGGGCAGTCTCGTTCAAGTGATGAACCCCTTAGTTGGAGGCTTGCATCCACAAATGCACCATCTAAGGGAAGAAATGAAGTATATGAAAGGCCTAATTTAAACAGACATGGATATAAGAAAAAAGGTAATAATAGTGGAGAGGTGATAAAATCGGGAAATAGCGGTGGCTATACCAGCCATGGAGCTGACAAGTGGCAGCAAAACTGGAGGTCTAACAATAGTTCACCAGATAAAATCACACAAAACACGTACAGGAATAAAAAAACTAATATGAGATTTTTTCAAGGAAATGCACGTCCTGAAAATAGTTATCAGCAAAAGCATGATGTACAGAAAGGAAGAGGTGGATCACCAGTAACTCCTAGTAGTGAATGTAAAACGGGGAACAATACACGTTTGACGGTGCAAGTTGAGAAGCATCGTCCTCATGTACTGCCCACATTTAAGCACAGTGCTAATGTCAGCTATGGAAAAGTACTACAGGGCAACAGTAGTGTAAGTGGATTATGCAAGTCAGAATCACAAACCCCGTCAGAAGTGGGCTTGTTTCGGGAAGACCAGTGGCCCACACTTGGTAGTACTCGTTCCCAAGCCACGTCCCAGATAAAGAGTGATTTTCATTCAGGTAATTTCCCAAAAGAAAATAATGGTGGGGCATTGAAAATGAATGGCATTTCAGATAAAAATTCTCAAAATAAAAATGCATGGAATGTCATAGTGCTACATAAACCTGATGAGGAGAGACTTACCTCTCGTGTTGTTAATGAGAAAGAAATTAAAGAAAAAGTTTTGGAATGGGATAATTGGGGGAAGGTGGAAATAGACATAAATTCTGATACAAGCAGCCAACAGATGCAGAGTAAGGATCAATTCAATAATACAAAAGTTGTTGATCACAAACAAAATTTGCCTAATATTAAGTACAAGGATGAGCAGAATTTGTCTTCTAGTAATATAAAAGCTTCACACGAAGAAACAGAACCTAACACAAAAAGAAAGGCTACCCTGGATAGCTCTGCAAATCCTGAGGATAAAAATACAGGTAATGTCCCTAATCCAGAAGTTGAAGGAACTGATCCTTTTCAGTGGCAGGTAAAGGGTGAAAGAAAGAAACAAACAAAAAGTAAAGACTCTGGTGATCGAGCAGATAGGGCTACAGTGCCCACAAAGAAAAAAATCTTAAAGGCTGACAGTAAAAGAGACAGAAATTCTAAGCAACTAAATAATTTGGGATTCAGTGTTAGAAAGAGGGAATTAGAAGGATTTGGAAAGGACAAAAGTGAAAATGAAAAGGATGCATTGCAGATAAAAAAGTTTAGTACAGATAAATTTCATAGACGAAGAGAAAATAAAGAAAAGAAAGAAATTCTTAAATATTCTGATGATGCAGCTAGACAAGCTCCTCTGCAAATGTTTAGCAGAAAGGTGAGCCAGACTGAATGTGAAGAGGTGCAAAAGGATGTTCAGGGCAAATGTTCATCAGTTTCAGGGCATGGTAGCAATAATGAAATATCAGTTGCAGCAGAAAGTACAAAAGATTCTACTTTACAAAGTGAGCACACTAGGCAAACAATTTTAGAATTAAGGAAAAAGCGAAAGGAAGAAAAAATGAGGAGAAAGGAACAGAAACTTAAAAAGGCTCAGGATTTAATGAAATCGGATTCAAAAGTAAGAGTTATAACAAAAGATTTCCTGGAATCTACTCTTGCTGGTAATGCCAGTAATAAGCGCTCGGCCAAATCATCAGTTTCTCGTCTTCCAGGCTTGCTATTATCCAGTGAAGAATATCCTAGTCTCTCTCACCAAAGTGTCATTACTCCTAGAACATTATCTTGTGAAAGTACAAAGAAGAAAGCTTCAGTGGCAATCAAAAAGCGTACAAATGCCTTAACTAAATCCAAGGGTGCTTGTTTGAAATTAGATTCATGTATGTGGTCTGCACAGTCCACTGAGGTGTTGGAAGAGGAAAGCAGTGAAGAGAGTGATTGTGCTTCATCACCAGAAGTTCCTAGCTACAGTGGTGCACTTTTAGCACCCTCTAAAAAGGTTGTGGTTATAAAACTATCTTCTGAAGAAGGGATAAATGACGGTACCTCAGAAACCAGTTGTGCTGCAGTTCAGAAGAAAAAGGTGAAGACCAGGGACC
This sequence comes from Cherax quadricarinatus, assembly GCF_038502225.1. Lineage (NCBI taxonomy): Eukaryota > Metazoa > Arthropoda > Malacostraca > Decapoda > Parastacidae > Cherax > Cherax quadricarinatus. The sequence goes on from NC_091305.1 coordinate 12,757,434, forward strand.
TTATTGAATTGGATTTAATGGCTGTTGCTTTGCAATCAAAGAAAAATAAAAGGCGAGATCTAGTTGACACAGAAGAGGTAAGAAAATTGACTTTGTATATATCTTAATTAATAGCTTGTTGAATTTACCAGTCAGGTACCAGCTATGGTATTGTGACATTTTTTCTATTCATAAAATAAATAAATTACTAATTAAAAATAATTTTTTTACTTGTATGTACATGTATATTGTATTTGTATATCTGGTTAAAGAATTTAATTAGTTATTAATTTTATCTTATTCTGTGAATATTTGTCCAGGCTACAACAGATAATGTAACCTGGAAACATTCGGCAACTTCAAACAGACATGTTGGCTCTCCTAGCAAAAATGCACGAGGAGCAACTGCACCATCTCTTCCTACAAAGGTAAAGATATTATCTCCTTTTTAATTAAGATCACAAAGTGTTGATATTATCTCTCTTTTTAATTAAGATCACAAAGTGGTGTATATCTCCGACCACTGAATTTGTAATTTCACTTTGAGCATCCCTCCTGGACTGTGTTACAATAGGTCAAGAAACAAGGAGTGGTATTGTAGGATTGCAAGTTCTGCCATCTGCAGCCCATAGGCAAAGGTCTTTTACTGTCCTCATTTGTGTTCCCGTGCACTTGTATCAAGCTTTTCATGTGAATCATTAGTATCAAACATTAATAATGTTGCATCATGTTGAGTGCAAGAGCTTGATGCATAAATAATAATAATAGACTTTTGGCATATGCATTGGTATTCGCATTTGGAGGCAAGCCTAAGGTTTATTGGGTATATGGTACAGGCAGTGTGTTAGGGGTAGCCCAACACCAGGCTGGAGGCCTAGTGAGAGGGGAGGGGAAGTACAAACTAGATTGTTGCAATCAGTGTTAGTCTGGCAAAAAGTAAGTTTGATGTCTAAGGAAATATAGGGAAGGCAGAGAACAGGAGATTTCCCAGGAGTAGAGAGTTTGGGAGAGAAGAAGGTCCATTACCACGTGAGAAGGCAGAGTTTATGAAATGGGAAGGGTAGCGAAGATGAGAGAATGAATTACGAAAAGTGAAAATTTCCAGTTCAAGGAACTGAGGGTCACAAATGTGGAGAGCACAGAGAGAGAAATAAGAACACTTTTCTTGACAGAGGAAGCATGATAAGAAAAGTAGTGAATGCACATGCCACTGTGCATAGGCTTGATACACGGAAAAGGCAACACCCATATTCGAGTTGTGGACATGAACATCAAGGAAAGGAAGCAAAAAGTTAGATTCTCATTCAGCTTTAAATGGAAGGGGCCAGATTATTAAAGGCATTGACAAATAGTCGGACTGAAATGTCGTCGTAAGCTCCTCTCAGATGTGCGGGTTATTTGTGTATTGCTCCAGTCATGGTATTTTGCCTTTTTTGTTCTTTGTGTTCTGTTTGTTAGAAGCTTGAAAATCCATCTGCCTACCTTTCCTGTTATGCCTGTGGCCTGCATTTTGTGTGTAATCACCCCATGATCACATTTATTGAACAGCTTTGCAAAATCTTTTTATATCATTTATGTGGATACCAGCAGAGTTCTGGCTGATTTGTATGGATTGGTATTATTAGTGCATGAATTAACTATTTGTGTTCTAACACTTAAATAGTTTATAATAACTTGGGTTGTTGTGGACTGTCAAGGTATGTTTATCTTGTATTTTCATGGGATTTAATCCATTTATATACTGACAGTCCACAATAATAAATGGTGTTTATGTTTTTTGTAGGCATCTTGGACTTGCCTAGCATGGGCCAGTAGGCCTGCTGCAGTGCTATTTCTTTCTTATATTTTCTGTCTGTCTGCCTGTCTCTGTCTCTCTCTGTCTCTGTTTGTCTCTGTCTGTCTGTCTCTCTGTCTCTCTGTCTCTGGCTGTCTGTCTCTCTGTCTTTCTCTCTCTCTCTGTCTTTCTCTCTCTCTCTGTCTTTCTCTCTCTCTCTGTCTTTCTCTCTCTCTCTGTGTTTCTCTCTCTCTCTGTGTTTCTCTCTCTCTCTGTCTTTCTCTCTCTCTTTCTCTCTCTCTCCTCTCTCTCTCTCTTTCTCTCTCTCTATCTCTCTCTCTCTCTCTCTCTCTCTCTCTCTCTCTCTCTCTCTCTCTCTCTCTCTCTCTCTCTCTCTCTCTCTCTCTCTCTCTCTCTCTCTCTCTCTCTCTCTCTCTCTCTCTCTCTCTCTCTCTCTCTCTCTCTCTCTCTCTCTCTCTCTCTCTCTCTCTCTCTCTCTCTCTCTCTCTCTCTCTCTCTCTCTCTCTCTCTCTCTCTCTCTCTCTCTCTCTCTCTCTCTCTCTCTCTCTCTCTCTCTCTCTCTCTCTCTCTCTCTCTCTCTCTCTCTCTACACATGGTTTGACAAGGTTAAGGATCCCTAGCTTTATTGACAAGCTATTTACAGGTTAAGGTTTCCTAACTTTATTGACAAGCTAAGAGCTGTTACCTACATCAGCTCATTTGAAAGCATTTTTATTGTTATGAGACATACAAGTAGGGAACAGGATGAAGTTGGAGCCATCTGTGGGCCAGCATTTTCATTTGATCAACTGACGTTATCTCGTTGACATCATTATGCTGAACTAATGTGTTCCATACTCGAGTCATCCTGGGTATGTATGATCTCAGATGGAGTGATGTTCTGGAGAAGGGTACAGCCAGAGTGAAGTTGCTGCTTTCTGCCCGTCTTGTGGCATAAAAGCTTGTTTCGCGCTGTCCTCGAAGTGGATCCAAGTGTGGTATTTTGACAATATTGGCCTTGTACATAACAGTAAGGCCACCCACATCCCTCCTATGTTGAAGGCTCTGCTGAAATGACAGATCCATCCAGGATGGGTCCAGGCGAGAGATGAGGCGTCTTGCTCTGTTCTCTACTCTGTCAAGCAGTCGCAGATGAGAGGGGGACAGGCAAACCAAGAAAGTGGAGCATACTCAAGGTGTGAGCGTGCTTGTGCCTCGTACAGTATCTTGCAACCCCTACTGTCAAGCAGATGCGAGATACGCAAGTGCTGTAAGCTTCCTGGCTGCCTTGTTTGCAAGATTTACAACATGGTTCTTCATGGTTAGTTTGAGTCAAATTTCACCCCAAGGATATCAACTTCTTCTCCAGGTGCCAACATCCTCCCATTCATCCTTACTACTGCACCAGCATTACCATCATGGTGCCTAGAGACGATCATCATTTGCGTTTTCTCAGGTGCAAATGTTACTTGCCATCTATTTCCCCAAGCTGATATAGCTCTCAGCTGGTGATTGATGTAGCTTAGAGCAGCTGGCATTTCTTCTCTTGGATAAGTGAATGTCAGTGTACAGTCGATCCTGCATATGCATGTGATTCTGGGATGAGATGAAGAAGGTCGTTGAAGTAGACATTCCATAACAGTGGACCCAGCACACTTCCTTGTGGGCGCTTGCCCCAATAGGATGTCTTGCTGATTCCGCTCCATTGAGGACTACACTTAGAGATCTACCATGAAGGTAATCACTGAGGAGACATAGCGTAGAGCCTGCAATTCCCAGTGCTTGAAGTTTTGCTAAGAGGCCCTGGTGCCACACCCCCGGCCGAAAAGCGCCAGCAATGTCCAGTGCTACCACACAGCTGACTTTGGATTCATCCAGTGACTGGTGCCACTTAGTGGAGAGGTTTAACAACAGATCATCAGCAGAGTAACCTTTCCTGAAGCCATATTGACGATCACAAAGTAGTGAGTGGTAGTCAAAAAAATCTGTCATTTGTCTTGAGATTATTGTCTCAAGGATCTTACCAGTGATTGACAGGAGTGACACTGGTCTGTAGTTGCTGATTTCTGCTCTGCTCTTCTTTTTTGTGAACAGGGACTACATTTGCCTCTTTCCATGGAGAGGGCCATTTGCACTGTACTAGGCAGTGCTGAAAGATGCGAGTTAGAGGTGCTGCTAGCTGGTCTGCACATCTTCTCAACAATCTTGGGCTCAACTTGTCTGGGCCCACAGCCTTTTCTTGGTCAAGTGATTTAAGAAGGAAATGCACCTCCTCCTGCCTTATTGTCACCCCTGACAGTTTTGATACAGTTCTTGCAGCTAGCCAAGGAGGGTCCCTTGCTGGATCAGGAACTTGCATTTTGGTAGCAAAGTGTTCAGCAAAGAGGTCCGCTTTCTCTTGACTACTAGTAGAGGTGGTCCCATCCTGTCGATTTAGAGGTGGAATAAGTTCATCAGGCAGATAACCTTGTCTGTCCTTGACCAGGGACCACCAGGTTTTGGAGCCTACCCTACCTGATGCTAACTTTCTTTTAGTGTCCAACTCCCATTTAGCAATGGCCCACTTTTGAACATCACCCATATGCCTACAGGCTTGCATGTGCAAGTTCCTGTTATAGGTGGTAGGATGTCTCTTATACCTTCGCCATGTTTTGTACTTAGCAGTAGCAGCCTCTCTACAACGAAAGCCAAACCAAGGCTGATCTGTAGGCTTTGTCACATATTGCCGGTGAGGAATGTGTTCTTGTTGCAGATTAAGGATGTGTCCAGTGAAGGCTTTCACTTGGTTGTCAACATCCCCGGAGAAGAGCATTCCAGTCGGTGGTGGCGAGCTCAGAGCAAAGGGCTGGCCAATTACCTCTTTCCCATAGCCAGGTTGTGCGTGTGGACTCCTCACCTCGTTCTGTTGGGATCTTAAGTGTGGTAAAAACAGCCTTGTGGTCAGGCGATCCAACGTACCCGAGGGGTTGACAAGTGACTATGCCTTCTGCCAGATCACTCACTACTGGGTCAAGGGAGGAGCCAGAGATATGAGTAGGGAAATCAACAAAGTTTCTCATGTCAAACACTGCAAGAAGGTCATCAAAGTCCCTCTGTATAAGGTGCTGGTTGAGGTCACCAACAATTATAATATGTTGACAGTTGTGTTGTAGCAGAAGGGAGTCAATATTTTCCATTAGGAAGTTGATAGGGTCTGCATGTTGCCACTGAGGTCTGTACATTGCACATGCTAGTACAGAGGTACTAGTGTTTATACAGAGCTTGAAGAACATCATTTCAAGATGTGTAGGGTGGCAACATCTATGTGCTGGGCATGAACACTTTTAGAGAAGCACACAGCAACACCACCTCCTTGCCCTTGCCTGTCTCTTCTCATCCATGAGGTGTAGCCAGCAATTCTTGCAAAATTTTCTGGAGTCCTGTCATCCAAAAATGTTTCAACAACAGCTATCATGTCGGGACGTCCGAGTGTTCACAAAGCTATGTGAGCTCTCCAACATTAGTAATGAAACCTCTAATGTTGGCCGACAGGATGCTGATAGACTGGCTTCTCATGATGAAGTGGTCAGCTTGAGGTGGTGCGTGTGTAGGAATGTAAGGTGCCTGCCCTTGAGAGAGGTAGGGTACTGAGGCAGCTGCAGGGATGTAGGTCTGTGGTCTTGTATAAGGCCCAATCCCACCTGCTGGGCTGGGATAGGAGTAGCTGAGTGAGTGACGTGTGAGAGTGTTTACCAATTCAGAGATCCTGCTGGTTTGTTCTGAGAACAGGTCTCTAAACAGGTGGCCCTGTCTGTCAAGTTCCTTTTTCTTCCGACACTGGTCCTCCTCTCTCTCTCTTTCTCTCTCTCTCTCTTTCTCTCTCTCTCTCTCTTTCTCTCTCTCTCTCTCTCTTTCTCTCTCTCTCTCTCTCTCTCTCTCTCTCTCTCTCTCTCTCTCTCTCTCTCTCTCTCTCTCTCTCTCTCTCTCTCTCTCTCTCTCTCTCTCTCTCTCTCTCTCTCTCTCTCTCTCTCTCTCTCTCTCTCTCTCTCTCTCTCTCTCTCTCTCTCTCTCTTTCTCTCTCTCTCTCTCTCTCTCTCTCTTTCTCTCTCTCTCTCTCTCTCTCTCTCTCTCTCTCTCTTTCTCTCTCTCTCTCTCTCTCTCTCTCTCTCTCTCTCTCTCTCTCTCTCTCTCTCTCTCTCTCTCTCTCTCTCTCTCTCTCTCTCTCTCTCTCTCTCTCTCTCTCTCTCTCTCTCTCTCTCTCTCTCTCTCTCTCTCTCTCTCTCTCTCTCTCTCTCTCTCTCTCTCTCTCTCTCTCCCCTACTGTTCTTCCCCCATCCCTCTAGTTTGCTGGTGAAGCTGGGTGACCACCTCTGTGACTGCTGGGAAGATTTTTTTTGAAGTTTTCCAAGGAAGTAGATTTTGTTTGTATGTTTGAGTACACTAAAGTTACCCCCAAAGTTGCTGTAGTATATAAAGACGGAAATAAATGGTATAAAATACCGACACAATGGAAATATGAACACATATGCAGTATAATGTGATCCTTTATTGACTACATTTTGCCCACACAGTGGGCTTTTTCAAGTCACAAACAGATCTACCTGGGGTGGAAGGGATGCGAGTATTTATAGTCAGGTTCAGAATGCTGAGGTAAGGTGGAGAATGCTGCATCTGATGATGTACCGAGTGGGGTTAGAGTCTAAAATCTTGGGTAGCTTGGAAAGGAGATTGGATAAGTTTGTGAGCAGACCTACATAAGAACACAGGAATGGAAGAACACTGTAGAAGGTCTGCTCACAAGCTTATCCAATCTCCTTTCCAAGCTACCCAAAATTTTAGACTCTATAACCCCACTCGGTACATCATCAGATGCAGCATTCTCCACCTGACCTCAGCATTCTGAACCTGACTATAAATACTCGCGTCCCTTCCACCCCAGGTAGATCTGTTTGTGACTTGAAAAAGCCCACTGTGTGGGCGAAACGTAGTCAATAAAGGATCACATTATACTGCATATGTGTTTATATTTCCAGTATATAAAGACCCTGTACGAGGCATCTGGGAGAGGATTTGTTTAAAAATGTGGTAGTGTTTATACTGGGTCTTAGGCTGGATTTTTTAAGGATAGTCCAGTGAATTGTGAAATTGATAGTCTTGTTGTGTATCTGGAGCTGTAGGAAAGGGGATTTGTGTACATATATTTTTATAGGATATAAAATTGATTTTTATATATGCTTTAACCTACGTATTTTCATGGTAATAATAATGTGTTTTAAAATTACCCCTAGACCTTGCTGTGCCAGGAGTAAGAGGATAGTAACCCCCTCTCCTGTATTACTACATGTAAAAAGAAAAACTTTCATTTTTCTGTTTTAGGTTACTCTGCTTCGATGGGAGATGGCTGGTGCGTTTTAATTTTTTTTTCCCCGACCTGGTAATATATAGTGAACCTGATGATTTCAAAGGGGTGGTTACAGTCCCTCTTATTTTAACAGGACTTAGAAACGATTTTGGGCTATGGAAGTTTAAAATTAAGACCTGAGAAGTCTGTGTGAATGACTAAAAACCGTAGCAATGACATCTGTGTTTTGGTTTTTCTTTCAGTACCTCCGTAATTCTGTTGTAGTGGTTTAGCAGTTGTGGCAAGCATGATCTTCCAGTTTTAGAGCTGTGGTGGCTTGGGTTGTGCAGATTGTGCTGTTCCATAAAGTTTGTAATTTGAAGACTTACGATGTGGGATGTTAGGGCTACTGGTTTGTAATTTTTGGCTTGTGCTCTACTACCTTCCTTGTGCAAAGGAGCTAAGGCTGCCTGCTTTAAGGTTGCATGATTTATGGATGCATGCTTTAGGAGCTATGACTGCATGCTCTAAGCTGTTTTTCTCTAAAGAATACTGAGAGCTAGTCATGCCCAAAATGCTGTGTATATCTAGGTGAATGTTTTGAATGATGAAAGTTTTTTCTTTCGTTTTGGGTCACCTTGCCTCGGTGCGAAATGGCCGACTTGTTAAAAAAAAAAATCTAGGTTTTTACTCTGTACACAAATTGTTAATCCAAAGTTGTAATATCTGTGTACTATTTAAGTACTGTATCTCACATTTATCTCCTAACACCCCCATTTCACATCAGTTATTTTGCATATGTATACAGGTATGTCTGTAAAAAGCCCATGTATAGTATTTTGCATGATTATGTCCTTTAATTTGTTACCAACTGTGACTCTCTTTCTATTATCATTTGTTCATTAACTTTCACTTACAATTACAGTATTTTATCCACATACTGAGTCTTGAGTCCTGTTCCAGGCAAAAGGAGCTACACCTGTAAAACGTGGAAAGCAAAAAGAAGGCAAGCAAAAGAAAAAAATATCATGCCTAAAGAAATGCATGCAGAGAGCCCGTCAAATGGAGGTGGAGGCACTCTTATCTATACTTCAGGGTGAGTTATTAATTGTTAACCTTTAACCCTTAATGTGAAAGTATGTAAAAAAATGTAGATCTTCTTTCTTGTTTTACATTTGAAAATGTGTAAAAAAATATTTTATCTACATTTTTTTTTGTTATATTTGAAAATATGTAGATCTACTTTTGGAGCACTATGGATTTGAACGTTGATCTGTTTGGACCGTTTAAGGGTTAAACTGTGGGATCCCTGGAAAAAAATTCTTTGTGTGTGTGTGTGTGTGTGTGTGTGTGTGTGTGTGTGTGTGTGTGTGTGTGTGTGTGTGTGTGTGTGTGTGTGTACTCACCTAGTTGTACTCACCTAGTTGAGGTTGCGGGGGTCGAGTCCGAGCTCCTGGCCCCGCCTCTTCACTGATCGCTACTAGGTCACTCTCCCTGAACCGTGAGCTTTATCATACCTCTGCTTAAAGCTATGTATGGATCCTGCCTCCACTACATGTGTGTGTGTGTGTGTGTGTGTGTGTGTGTGTGTGTGTGTGTGTGTGTGTGTGTGTGTGTGTGTGCATGTGTGAGAGAGAGAGAGAGAGAGAGAGAGAGAGATAGATATAGATAGCTATAGATAGATATATAGATAGATATAGAGATAGATATAGATAGAGATAGATAGATAGATATAGAGATAGATATAGATAGAGATGTTGATAACTTTTGTTCAAGACTGAGGATTTTGTTCTCGAGTTGTGTCATCCTGGTGTCTTGTTTTGTTAGTGTCTCTCGAAGATTCATATTTTCAATAACTAAGTTGGAGATGCATGTCTTTAAGGTATCTGGATCGTTGGTCATACCTGAGAGACTACTTGGTAGGTTGAATCCGGGGAAGAGAGGGGAGGATGGGCTGGTGGCAGCCATGTTTGTTGTTATTGTTGTGGTGTCGCCTTGAGCGGTGGTGAGTGGGGTGGTTGCTGGGCCGGCGTCCTCCTGGCTACACTTGTTGAATAGTTGATTTTTCGGTGTTTTCTTGCTGGCCTTGGTGCTGTTTCCTCTTAGATTGCGCCTCATAATACTACAGGAATTGTTGTAGTTAAGAAGTTGTAGTTATACAAAGCTTAGGGTTACGTTGTTCGGCTGGCAGCAGGGTGTTGCTTTCGGTTTGTGGGCAGTCTTCCTTTGATCTCTAATATTTTCGATTTGTAGGTTTCACTGTTGGTAATCTTTGGTCATTCTGGGTGCTACGTTGGGTAGTGCAGTTTTGCTTGTAACTAGGTCATCATAGGAGCATTGGTGGCTCTGATAGTTGGAGAAAAGTACGGTAAGTGTTATGCTGTTAATGTTTCATTCATCATTTCCCATTATATTGTTTATGTACTACATGTATATTTCATGTAAAAATTTTTTTGTTTTAATACTTCTGAGTGTCAGAAACGGATTAATTGTATTTACATTATTTCTTATGGGGAAAATTGATTCGCAAATTGTAAATTTCGTTTATAGTAGCTCCTTCAGGAACAGATTAATTACGAAAAACGAGGGACCACTGTATTTAAAATACAGTATGTCATTTCGTATGTTAGGAATTGTGGCGGTGGCAGAGTTTGTTTGGAAATAGGACAAGATAGTCCTTCAATACGACGCTAATATCAGCTCTACAGTTTATTTATCTATCACAATTCATCTAATATGACATAATAAACAATATTAATAACATAGAAACATATCATATACTCTAGAATGAATAAAATATGTCATTTAGTACATCACGAGTGTTGCTGTGTTGGTGTTATTGGGTGTGTAAGGGCCACTGAGAGCATAAGCCTTACATAGTGGTGGTGATGGCGGCAGCAGAGGCGGTAGAGATGGAGGTGTTCTCAGTTGCCCTATATAACTCTAACAACATTGGAGGAGTTAGGTTCATGGTGTCCTTTTTCTATCGAATAATAGTTTAACTTACTTGCTACACTGTTAATCCTACACTTTATCGCTGGCTGGCGCTGTAGCCTTTATCGACTCATGCTGCTTTAGTATGGTACATATTGTAGAATCACTGAATCACTGAAGAAGGCACATTCTCCCCTCTCTCTTCCTCCACTTTGGTACTCTGCTATGAGTTCTTTCTTAAATTCTATAGTCTTTCTCACCTTTACCAAAGGGCTGGCACTAGTACAATATTTTACAATGTTTTCATGTGTTTTATGATTGTTCATAGTTCAGTAGGTTAAGGAAGCAGTATTGTTAGGCTAAGTAAATGGTATTATTATATTTCCCTACAATCTGTTTGTGCACCAGACATTTGTGATTTTTCAACATTCACAAGGTTCTTGATCCCCTAATCCTTGTGAATGTGGAGGGAAATCTGTACATAATTATCAGAGTACGTTCATATAAAATATGCAATAACTTTAACCCTTTCAGGGTCGGCAGGCCCTCTCCTAAACTTGTTTTCAGGGTCGAAAATTTTTCGAAAAAAAAAAAAAAAAATTCTTATGAAATGGTAGAGAACCTTTTCCCAATCATAATGACACCAAAAGTATGAAATTTGATGGAAAACTTACCGAATTATGCTCTTGCGAAGTTAGCCGTCTTGATGTTTACGCTTCGGCGATTTCGGCCACTTTGAGTTCTATTTTGGGCCAATTCCAATGTACCAGTCGACAAAAAAAATAACTATTTCACTAGAACTCCATTTGTTCTATCGAATGAGTACAAGAAACCATCCATTTACCGATTTCAACTATCCAGTAAAGTGGTCAGAAATTGGCAATTTTGCCAATTTCACACAAATTTCAAAAGATGCTAATTCCCAAATATGGTCCAGAATAAGCAAGACAAGCATTCCTGGCACTAAAATAACAATTTTTCTGTTCATTAGTCATGTCCCCATGCCTCTCTTACATTCCTTTTGCTTATTCTCACAAAAAAATAGAAGATTTACTGTTATGCAGACTTCTGCATTAGTGTAGAAATGGTATAAATAATATTAGCGCACTTGTGAAAGAATATTAGACTCGCCAGTTGATGTGTATTGGACGTGTGGCATGATTTGTTTACTTTTGAACTTTGGCAAAAATCGAACATGTCTGCTACTTTGAGCTCAATTTCAAGGCACTTTTCTTTGTGAAACCAATCAAAATCATCTCAATTTCTGTAAGATGTCTTCCATTCTATAAAATGAGACCAGGAAAACTACAATACAACCATACATACCATACGAAAATACAGTGCAAAGTTGCTGTTTTAAACCTAAAACATGGTCAAAGTTTTTTTTTTCTCATTATGCACTGTGTACTGCAGAATTTTTTTATACTGTGCACACTGACCACATAGACCCATTCTTTTATATGTAGAGCTGCCAGCTCTCCCTCGCTAGATTTGAAGAAGCTAGAATTTATGCGTACTAGTACGGCACCAACCCTGGCATGCAAGCCGTACTAGTATGGCACCAACCCTGAATGGGTTAAAACACTTGAAATTTTGGAAAGTTTCCAGACATAATGGAGAGATGTGCTCACGGAGAATGTAGACAAACCAGGTGGCGTGTGGTGACCATATTAGAAAGTCGGGTAGGGGGAGCCATATAGCAAGTTTTGGTCATAATTTGAAATGTCCACATTAGCGGAATGCTGTAAGATGAAATGCCATAAAGCGGGGCCCTACTGTACTGTATAACTGATTTTTTTACTTTATATTTTTTACTATTTTGGTCTTCTAAAGCAATGTAAAATGAATACAGTATTTATAATACATGTATTACAATTGTTTTGGAGTGTAATACTCCTCAAAACATGGAAATTATTCACATTGACTTTACTGGGTTATCCTGGGTTCAATACACTTAGTGTGCTTTGTGGCTGAATTTGACGTTTAGTATCATGAAATTGTAATAAATTTGGAATGAATAAGTCATCCTTGTGCAACTTCCACACCCTGTTTGCTGGTAGGAAGCTGGTGGTGGAACAACAATAGTGTTTTTGTGTAAACATCAGTGTTTAACCCCTTGACTGTCGCAACCCCAAATCCTGAGGTGTCTCCTGGTGTCGCAGAATTTCCAAAAAAAAAAAAAAATTTTTCTTATAAAATGATAAAGAATCTTTTCCTGATTGTAATGACATAAAAAGAACAAAATTTGATGGAAAACTGACGGAATTACGCTATTGCGAAGTTAGCTACCTTGGCGATATTTACGAATAGACGATTTTGCCCACTTTGAGAGCTATTTTCGGCTAATTCCATTGTTCCAGTCGACCAAACTCATAGCTATTTCTTTAGAACTCCATTTTTTCTATCGATTAAGTACAAGAAACTGCCCATTTACCAATTTCAACTACCCAATAACATGGTCAGAAATTTGCAATTTGGCCTATTTGACGAGAATTAAAAAATATGCCCATTTCAAAATAGGGTCCAGAATGAACAATGCAGACATTCCTGGCTCTAAAATAACATTTTCTTTGTTCATCAGTCACGTCTCCAGGCCCCTCTGATATTACTCTTGCTTTCTATTTTGATTTTTTATTCAAACAAAAAATAGAAGATTTACTGTTATGCAGACTACTGCAGTATTGTAATAATTGTATAAATAATGTCAACCCATTCATGACTGCATATTCGAATGGCTACTTGGACATTTATTGGAAAATGACATCATTTGTTTACTTTTGAACATCAGCAAAAATCAAACATTTCCCCTACTTTGAGCTCCATTTCAAGGTTCTTTTTCATAGTAGAACCAATCAAAATCACCTCTATTTCTATATGTTTTCCATTCTATCAAATGAGACCAAGAAAACAAGAATTCAACCATAAATTTTATTTATTTATTATCACACTGGCCGATTCCCACCAAGGCAGGGTGGCCCGAAAAAGAAAAACTTTCACCATCATTCACTCCATCACTGTCTTGCCAGAAGGGTGCTTTACACTACAGTTTTTAAACTGCAACATTAACACCCCTCCTTCAGAGTGCAGGCACTGTACTTCCCATCTCTAGGACTCAAGTCCGGCCTGCCGGTTTCCCTGAACCCCTTCATAAATGTTACTTTGCTCACACTCCAACAGCACGTCAAGTATTAAAAACCATTTGTCTCCATTCACTCCTATCAAACACGCTCACGCATGCCTGCTGGAAGTCCAAGCCCCTCGCACACAAAACCTCCTTTACCCCCTCCCTCCAACCTTTCCTAGGCCGACCCCTACCCCGCCTTCCTTCCACTACAGACTGATACACTCTTGAAGTTATTCTGTTTCGCTCCATTCTCTCCACTTGTCCGAACCACCTCAACAACCCTTCCTCAGCCCTCTGGACAACAGTTTTGGTAATCCTGCACCTCCTCCTAACTTCCAAACTACGAATTCTCTGCATTATATTCACACCACACATTGCTCTCAGACATGACATCTCCACTGCCTCCAGCCTTCTCCTTGCTGCAACATTCATCACCCATGCTTCACACCCATATAAGAGCGTTGGTAAAACTATACTCTCATACATTCCCCTCTTTGCCTCCAAGGACAAAGTTCTTTGTCTCCACAGACTCCTAAGTGCACGACTCACCCTTTTCCCCTCATCAATTCTATGATTCACCTCATCTTTCATAGACCCATCCACTGACACGTCCACTCCCAAATATAAATACTATACGAAAATAGACCACAAAGTCGGCATTTTAATTAAAAAAAATGGTCAGTTTTTTTTCTCATTATGCACTGCGTGCTGCAGGATTTTTTTTATATGGTGCACACTGACCACACAGACCCATTCTTTCACATGTGGGCATACCAGCTTTCTCCTGCTTGATTTGAAGCCGCTAGAATTTATGAGTATATATACGTCAAAAACAGTGGCTCGTAAGACGTATATATACGACCAGAACAGTCAAAGGGTTAAACTGGGCACTCTGTACACCAGCTGTTATGTGCGACATGAGACCTCTCATTGCCTACTTGTCATTTTGGTACAGTATGCTTCTGTACACTGCCATCACAAATTATTGAATGTAAACAAACTACATGTACTAACAGCATACGTACAATTGGTAGTTAACTAAGAGTTATTACTCCTTTTGTATTGTGTTTTTTGTTTTTGTAATGCTGTTTTGACCATTTTGGAACACTTTTGACTCTAAAACTGTCTGATTTAGGGTGAAATGACATGAAGTTGAGGTAATTTTTGACTTAAAACACACTTCAACATTTTTAACGTGGAAAATAGGGTTAAATATGTTTCCATAATACAAGTTTTCATGTTGCGAGCCATCGTGTAAGACACATTAATCTTGTATCTCAGTGGATTGCCATAATGTTATCCAAAGTAACATTGCTATGGCTTTTTAGTGCATGATAGGATGTAATCATTTGAAAGCAGCTACTGCTAGTACTGTAGTGTTGCTCTGGGAATAGTCACCTTGCAGAGTACCTCCCATTTTCCTGTTGATTTATTTAATTTTATTCTAAACTGTAGCACTGTTTCTGAGGGTAATTTTTTTTTTTGTAAAATATTTTGCGCCGTCATACCCCAAATTGCAGTGTCCTATACACAGTTCCAGTGGCGGCTCGTGACTAAAATTAGTGGAGATGCTGCTTCAGAAAATTTTTAGCCATTGTTTTAATATTGTGTGAAATAAAAGAACCGAAAAAACTATGAATTAAACAAAATAGCTGGAAGCATAATAATCATCTAATTCTACACTTCTATCACATTTAAGAATATGGTACATAGTTTTTAAGCGCAACACATGTCGCTGAGTCAAAAAGAAACACTACCTTACACTTGCACAACAGGGTTGGCACTGCATCAGTGACAGTGCTCTCTCTACCTAGTGTGCAGCATCTTATCTCTGACATGTTTACATGCTCACAACAACCAAACACTGAGTTACTGGAACTGTGAACCGCACAGTTCCATACAAGGATTTTTGCAATTTTTTCATGTACTAGGAGATGGCAACTGACATTAAGCTTAAGAATTATGTAATGTACAAGTATAAATATATAGTCTGACTTGAGTACTGGAAATGGGAAGTACAATGCCTGCACTTTAAAGGAGGGGTTTGGGATATTGGCAGTTTGGAGGGATATGTTATATATCTTTATATATACTTCTGAACTGTTGTATCTGGGCACCTCTGCTAAGACAGTGATTATGTATGAGTGAGGTGAAAGTGTTGAATGATGATGAAAGTATTTTCTTTTTGGGAATTTTCTTTCTTTTTGGGTCACCTTGCCTTGATGGGAGATGGCCGACTTGTTAAAAAAAAAAAGAAAGAATTATAGAAAAAAAAGACTCATTATGTTGAATGTTATTGATTATATTGAGTGAAAAAAGGGGGTGCTGCAGTTCTGCAGTGCCTTTACACGAGCCGCCACTGCACAGTTCTTAATTTTTCACATATAAAGTAAATACTGTACTGTACTTTGTTATACCTGTCATATGCAGACCATGTGAATAATATTTCAGAATCTCTTGTGTTCTTTGTAACATGGATTTGTCATATCAAGATAGAGCAATCCCTCTAAATTTGCAGCAACTGCATTGACAAATTTCAGCAGTTTGTGGCATTTTCTTATAAATGACCTTGCAATGAATTTCTAACAATAACAGCTGTTTATAAATAATTTTCATGTGAAATGCATTTTTGTGCTGGCAAAATATTGATACCAGTACTTTGCCAGTATAAAAAATGCATTTCTTGATATATTTTATATAAACAAACATGAGCATACCATACATTCACATAATGATCATATGAAAAAAAGGAAAAAAAGAATTCATTTGGTTCAGAAAATAATTGAGAAAAAATATTTAATATTTCTTTTAGTCTCCTTGATTACCTCCCAGCAAGGCAGTGTGACCTCAGAAAAAGGAAACATGCACCATGGGTGTACAAGGTATGGTGATACCGACATTCATAATAGAACTTATCGGCCTTATTTGGGTTTGGGTGTAAAAAGAGGGAGTAAAAGATTACAGTGGAGAATAGAGAGTTATTTAAGGATTTAAAAATCTTCAATACAAACACAAAAGGAATAAAAGATTGGCTGTCAATCTTGCTGATACTGCATTTCTTGTAAACCATCCTCTATATAGCACAGTGCTAGAATAAATAAAAACGATCCACATTTCTTGACTTATTTAAAAAAAGTTAACACATATACAAAATGATCATTTGTAGAAAAGGGATGCATTTAGCTTAAAACCAGTCATGAAAAAAATCAGTTTGATAGTATTTGAAGTTCATTTGATGGTGTTTTAGGATTCTTGATTCTGCGAGATCTTATGAATGTATCCCCATGAATTTGGAGGGATTACTGCATAAATATTGAAGTTATAATTACAGGTCATCAGTTATCTGGCAGTTGGTTGTTTGACTTTGATCATTATATGGTGGTCTTGTTCAGTCTAGCAAATTATACAAAAAAAAAAAAAAATGCACAAAACAAATGAACTACAATGGAACCTTGGTTTTCGTCATTAATTCGTTCCAGAAAGTGACGAAAACCGAATTCGACAAAAACTGAACCAATATTTCCCGTAAGAAATACAGCCTCTCCTCACTTAATGACGGAGTTCCATTACTAAGACCATGTCGTTAAACGAATTTATCACTAAGTGAGGAGCATACTATAATTGTAGTGAGTTTGTGTCAACCATCTTTGATATTGTTGTAATGTCACCTTTGCACCATTTATAACATTTCTGGTATATTTTTAAATATTTATACAGTAGTGTACTGTATATTGAATTATATAGAATAAGGAAATCGGCTCTAATATACATTATTTAGGTATAAATACCGGTCAGAGAGCCCATTGTAAGTCTGAGGCGTTGGTAAACGAATACGTCGCTAAGTGAGGAGAGGCTGTAATGTAAATCCTAATCCGTTCCAGACACCCAAAAGTATTAACAAAAAATACATTTTATAGAGAATATAGTTTTACATAAAGAAAACAATAAGAAATAAATATAAAGAACTAATGAAATGAATAAATGAACATTTAATATCACTTTTACCTGTATTGAAGACTTGTTGGTGTATGGAAGATGCAAGAAGGGGAGAGGGAGGAGAGATAATTAGTTGGAAGGGGAATCCCCCTCCATAAGGACTTCAGGTATCAAGTCCGTATCCGGGGTTACTTCCCTGATTTGTCTTTTACTCTCACTGGACCCCTGTCACACAAAAAATCTGTCCAGAGAGGTCTGTTTCTGGCATCTCTTTAAGATTTGCCTAAAATGGGACAAGGCATTGTCATTGAACATGTTGCAGACACAGCATGCAACAGCTTTGTTAGGGTGATATATCTCCACAAAACTTTGCAACTCACTCCACTTTGCACACATGCTCTTCCCTGTGGTCGTCCACCAACTCTTCCACATCCTGGCCACTCACATCCAACCCTGTACTTTGCTACAAGTTCTTTTTTGAATTCTGTTGTGTTTCTCGCCTTCTTTATCACAGGGCTGGCACTTGGAACTTTCTTTGGCCCCATGGTGGCTTATTTGGCAGTCGCACTCAATAAACAAACACAAACAAAAATGAATTGTTACGAAATGTTTCGGATGAACGTGCAGGGGAATGCTCACTCGATGGGAAATAAAACCAAACTGACTCAGAATGCGTGGGATGCTTTGTGTGGGCACAGGAAGGAAGACATGTTCGGTACGGCAGACTGATGAAAACCGAGGTGATAAATGAAAACTGGGACAAAATTTTTACGAAAAAGGTTGTCAAAAACCAAATTCAACGAAAACTAGGGAAAACGAAAACCAAGGTTCCACTGTATAAAAAAATTATTTGATCTTCAAATGTTGAAAATCTTTACCTACCCAGAAGGGGCTGGATAATCAATGGTCTACTTCTTAACACATTTTGTACTCAAATTCTATCTGTAATATTTTTCCCTTTTCAGAAGCCAAGAGAGCTCAAGAAAGAGCAGATAAACAGGAAATTACGCTTTCACAAACTCTTCCAGAGCCAGAAGTAATGTGCTTGGAGACCAACAAGGAATTGAGAAGAATGGCTTCTGCATTAGATATAGCTAGCAATGAAGGAACATTCATAAGTGAACAAGATAAATTGGATAAAAATGGTGCAGAAAGCAATGTAGATAATAATGATGAGCAGAAAGAGAAGTGCTCAAAGGCTATGTCTTCTGAATTAAGTTATAATGAAAAGAGTGACAGTGGAGGTGGAAAAGTTGTAATAGGTGTGTGTGAACTCGCTGAAGAAATGCTAAATGGAAAATGTGAGCCAGAAACACAGGATGAAGTGAAGGAAAATGCTGAAATGATAGTGACAACAGACATGACTCAGACAGACAAACAGAAACTAGACTCAGATCTGACTACTATGAAAGACACTACAAAAGTGACAGAATCTTCAGCAACAGCACAAATTATAGACACTGCTGAGGTAGAAAAAGCTGTGCAAGATCATGAAAAAACAGAGACTAATGAACCAGTTGTTCCAGTAGGGAATATTATTGACAGTCATAGTGATCCAGAGACATCTAAAAAGTTATCTAGTCTTGCAGAAGAGTTAAAAGCACTGCAAAACCCTATTCATAAGAAAAAATTTAGAGAGTAAGTAGTATTTTGAAAATCATTTATTTTTTATTAACCCTTAACCGGTCCAAAGAGATTGACGTTCAAATTCGTATTGCTACAAAAGTAGATCTACTTTTTTTTACATATTTTCAAATATAGCAAAAAAAATGTAGATAAAAGTTTTTTACATGTTTTCAAATGTAAAACAAAAAAGAAGATCTACATTTTTTTACATAATTTCAGATGTTGAAAAAACGTATATATGCGTTTGGACCGTTTAAGGGTTAATAACAGTTGAGTCAGGTAATCCTGACTGGAAGTACATTAAACCTTTGATTTAATGGACTAATAGGAAGGCCGGGGGAAGAGGTTGGTAGCTGATAATTACAGTTGTGGTAAATAAAGAGGAGATTGTTATGACCCATTTGTAACAGTAAAGGACAATTCAGAGAAAAACAAACTTTGTCTGTTGTTTTTGAATTGGAAGAACTGATTACTTTTTGTTTTC
Organism: Cherax quadricarinatus; assembly: GCF_038502225.1. Taxonomy (NCBI): domain Eukaryota; kingdom Metazoa; phylum Arthropoda; class Malacostraca; order Decapoda; family Parastacidae; genus Cherax; species Cherax quadricarinatus. The sequence goes on from NC_091305.1 coordinate 12,776,611, forward strand.
CATGTGCTGTATGTTCCTTAAGGTTTCAGTGCTTGCGATGAATGCAATAATAATAATAAAATATTGTAATTTTTATTTCTAGGTACTGTGATCATGTTATCACTGAAGATGTAGATCGGGTTACTCAGCAGTTGGTGGAAAGTTTAGTGAAGTTCCAGGAGCGTCATTATAAACGAGATCCAACTAAAGCTCGTATTAGGTAAGTTAACCTTTATTGTTAGAAAGTTTATTTAGGTACAGGTACACATAAGTACAATTATCATACATACTGAGGGCAATATGTGGTGTGAATATTATGCAAAGAATCTGTAGCTTGGAGATTAGAAGGAGATGCAGGATTTCTAAAGGTATTATCTAGAGGGCTGAGGAGGGATTGTTAAGTTGGTTCAGACATGTAGATAGGCTGGAACGAAATAAATTAACTTGCAGTTAGTTAGCTGGACTTGAGTCCTGGGAGGTACAGTGCCTGTGCTCTGAAGAGGAGTGGAGATATGTTGCAGCTTTTGAATTATAGTGTATGCATGTTTCTGGCAAGTCAGTGATGTAATAAGTGATGATAAAAGTGTTTCTTCTTTTTTGGGTCACTGCCTCGGTGGGAAATGCCCAGCGTATAAATTAAAAAATTAGTCTAACGTGTGTAAATTACCCTGGATAACCCCAAAAAGCTATCCAAAATGACTTATTTGTACTAATTTATAATGGCTGGTTTGTTACTCATTAAGGAGCTTAATGAACACTTCCTTTGTGGTTTATAATGATCTGTTGAAAATTCATAATCATTCAGAACCCTTATTGCAGTCATTCCACACATTTAATTTTCAAGTATTTGTCTAATTTTATTCTAATATCTTTCTTTTTCTTTAATTAAACAAATTTCAGACGAAGATTTGTATGTGGTCTTAAGGAAACAACCAAACTGATGGGGAAAATGTCATGTATCATCGTAGCGCCTGACATTCAAAGAAGCAAAGGACCAGGTAAATTAGTATCTTTAATTCTTGTGCTCACCCAAAACTCTTGGAAGATGTGCACCCACATTTAAAGGTTGTGTTTTCACCACCAAACAATTGAGGACTTGTTAAGACAAATAAGTGCATCTACAGGAGAGTCCTGCTTATACAGCAGGTAAGGTTCTGGGCTACTGGTGTAAAGCGAAAATCAATGTAACGGTCTTTTTCACTTTCAAATGCACATAGAAACCTGATAACATGTTTACACTATCATGTATTAAGAGAGCAGTAGAACTAGGTCTAAAAAATGTACATAGATTGCACAAATTATTCACCCTAAAATATTTTCATCCTTAGCTTATAGTGAGTGGCGAATATATTTATTGTAGGAAGTCTGAATAAGTGAAGAATGGGTATAATTGAAAACTGCTGCATTAACAAAATGCTGTAAAGTGAAGTGCTGTAAAGTGGGGCCCGTCTGTACAGATGAAAAAGTGATGTGGGAACTCATTGGAGCGATGGACACTTGACTCAGTGCTTGGAGTGCCCCAATGGGGATTAAATACAGGCTGGGGAGAATTGTAGTCTGGTGTGTGATGAATAACCTCACAGACTTTTCCTCTGTTGAGAGTCAGGTCTAGTAAATTGTTAAACTGGCAAGGAGATATCCAGGTGAGGGCTTTGAAGATATGCTAGATGTAAGTGAGCTCTTAGAACAGTGGTTCTTAACCTGTTTTGGGTTGTGCCTTATATTGCAGTTTGTCTCATCTCCACACCCCTTCCTTCCTTCATATAAAATTCTAAATTTAAAATATTCCTCTTTATTTAAACAAGAAATTGAAAAACTAGTTTTCACTCTTAACCTCATTATTTTAAACAATTCAAAAAGAGCCTGCTTAAGGAGCAAATCACAACTACACAACATATGAAGTGAGAACACATTTGGTGATATATTTGACACTGCTTCTAAGCTACTAGATCCCAAATAAGTGGGCACCTGCAGTGCACAAGACTTTCCTCCTCGTTCACAAAAAATCCAAATAAGGACATGTAAGTACATGTTAAGGTCACTTCTTATTTTTGCACCTCCTAACCCCAGAAATTATTTGTAAAAATAAGGATTTTTATTACTATTGTCTTAGAAGATAAGGGAGAAAGAAGTCCAGAGGAAATGTTGGCAGAGATCAATGCCCATATACTAGGGAGGCAGACAAGAGATGAAAATAAGGAAGAGACTGAAAAAAAACAAAAATTAACACTGCCACAGTTATGTGAGTAGTTCCATGTTGCTGCTAATCTAGCATACTTTTTTGCTTAACAAGATCCTGACGCATCCAGAAACACTACTCTGAAGTGGGGGTCTGGAGCAACTGATGATGCCTTACCATCAACAGTATAAAATACTGCTCAGTAAATAGACCAAAGATGCAATACAGAATACCTCAGTACAACTATCACCAAATGACAACACTGCATCGGCATCAGTGTACGAACCTCATCCATCCACCTCAGCCAATAATCTGTAACCTTCCACCTCAGCCCTGTAGGGCCAGACCATCCCTCTCCACTTGTTTCAAAATAATTGACATACACCAGTAACCAGAATTTAAGGTAAGAAATAATATTTTTGTAGGCTTTGTAGCTGTAAATGGTATTTTATTAAATATAATACATCACTACATCAAACTACCATTACATTATTATCACTTTTTTTACAGTTATAAGGCCTAAAGAAAAAATTACCCTTTTTGGGGTGTTGAGGAATATAACCCTGTTTTTCCTATATGTTCTTCAGCTCGTCTTACACAATTGTTTTTTACATTCTATTATCAGGAACATAACTACCGTGCTAATCTATGGTCACCTGTATCTTCACAACCTTTACCCATTTTGGTGTCAAACAAGTAACAATGAAATGAATTCCATAAGATGGCGTTCATATTTAGTAAACTTTTTGCATATCTGCAACAAGGCTTGACATGTCAGATGGCACCATAATGACATATTTTCCAGAAGAAATGCTGAATTCAATCCTGTTGCATGTATTTAGTAATATTTTGAAAGTAATCCTAATGTAGTCTACAGAGGAAGCAAAGAATTTTAGATATACATGTAGCTACTAATTAATCTAAGCAATGTGTAGTATACTTTATGTGCAGTCTCTGTATCGACTAATCTGTAACTGTAGGTTAGAATATTGTTCTGGATACATTTTATAAGATATTCCTGTGGTTTGAAAAACATACCTTAATAATTTACTCATGGATTGTTACATACCAGGTGCCTTGGATGAGGTTGTTGAGAAGATGCTTGGCCAAGCTCATAGTCATGGTGTCCCTGTCATATTTGCTCTTTCCTGTAAACGCCTAGGTAGACTTTGTCTGAAGAAGGTCCCTGTGAGCTGTTTTGGCATAATCAGCTATCATGGTGCTCAGGTAAATTTTAATGGAAGTTTTTCCCATTTTAAAATGTAGTGCTGTGTCTTATAATTTTATGAGTTAGGGATATTGCCTGATTTTTTACATTGTATTTGTGTGCATGAGGAGTGTGCTTTTGTTACTGGTACTTGTACTAATCTTGTATATTTCTAAATATTTCTCGGAGTACTTTGTTACAATCACCAGACCTTACAAAAACACTTCAGATAAATGTGGCAGTTATTTATTCTTATATAATTAGCTGATTTTTATAACTAGCACAAGCTTGTTAAAGGTGTAAATTACTATCAAATGAGGGAGGTATATTTGTATTAGATTGATATTTTGTAATGTGTACCAGTATGTAGTTTGGATTATTTCTCAATGAAGGAGTTTACACAAAGAAGTAATTGAGCGGCATATTTATCAGTGTAATTAAAAAAAAGTTTTCAACATTGACATTTCTATTCATCTTTTCTTCTTTCTGTATTTAAGGACAAATTCCAAATGTTGATGCAGTTGGTGCCAGAAGCCAGGAAAAAGTATCAAGAATTGATTGCATGTGGCAGTCGGTCGGTCCCGGTGGATGACGAGGAGCTGAACAGTGAGACTGAACCAGCAAAATTAGATGTTACACAAGAAGTAATTGCTAAAACTTCTGCAATTATTTCTTCTATTATTGAAGAATGACAGTGCACTGTTTTATTGTGTATATTTTCTTAAAACACATTTCATATCTTTAATATTTCACTACTTGTTTTGACGCTTCCCGAGTCTTAATGGAGGCTTGGGGTAATATATTTGTTTCCTGTTCATAACAAACCAGCATTAAGAATTCTTTTGTAATTTAGGCCTGCTGGTGAATTTTCATTGTTTTGCAGATTGGATGGTAGTAGTAGTATTAGTAGTAGTAGTCAGGATTTAGAATATTTAACGATAATTAAATGCAATAATTGCGAACAGGTGATAAAAGATGCAAAATAACCACCAGGGAGTTGAGTGATAGGCCTTTCATGTTGCAGTCAACACATCAGGAGTTTGCAAAGTTGCAGAAACAGGAAATTCAGGCAGATTGATTCAGGGAAATTACTTTATCCAGAATTTACCTGGATTTTCTAGTCTGTTTCTGCAACATTGCAAACTCCTGATGATGTACTGATGATAATTATATCTACACCAAACTTGCTGTGAATGTAACAAAAATATTTTGCCAGTTGAAAAGTAAAGCTAACTTTTAATGTCATTTATTGTATTATAGATTTATTTCATTTTGCTGTGTTGTATTTCATTGAAATTTAGGACTAATTGTTTACATGGGCTGTTTAATACAAAATTTAAATAAGTACCTATATATTTGTCTAATAATTTAAGTATTTGAAAAAATCTTTTAGTTTGTTTTGCCCTGCACTTCACTGCTGCATTATCCATTGAGCACAAAAGGCACAACGCCTACGGTAGATCACATTATCAAAGGCCTATTGAAAAGTTTAGGGCACGCCAAAAATTCATAGGTAACTAAAACGTAAACTGGTAAATCTAACATAGTAATCTGCTTTGATTAAACTAAAAATCTACCTTTTGTCAGAGTACCAGCCTATCTTTGTGGATTTCCTACATAGTGTTTGCATCAAATTGTTTTTATTTTTCTTGTTTAGGTTAAGTTTAGTTAGGTTAGATTATCCTCTATCAGTAATATTAATTAATTGTGACATTTGACAATGCCATCCAGTAAAATAGAAGATAAAGGCACACTAGAAAAACATATGTCAGACAATCACTGTTAAGGCTTGTTAAAACAGTCACCCATTTGACTGTCTTAGCTTTGGGCAAATACTGTGTGTTAATGGTCTGCAGAGTACATGTATAAATGTACCAGTGATAAAGTAAATAAAAATGCTAGAATAATTAGCAAAGTAAGTGACTTGTTTCCACCCATACTATGGATGCTATGGTATGGAAAATAATGTTTCAGATTAAAACATAATTTTGTTAGAGAAAAAATTATTCTAAACAAAAATTCCTTACCCAGATTGATTTCCCTTGATATTTGGAGACCTGAGATGCTATAACAATGTGAATTTAAAGTGTTGTGAATATTGGGCTTTATACTCTCTGCCGATGAAGAGCGAGTGCTTAGGGGATGCAGATACCTAACTCTAGCTCTGCCATGCATATACCTGCATCATGGACATTTTTCTTTTCATTTAAAATGCTACCTATATATGAAAAGAAAACAGAGGTAATTATATCTGTTACATCATCCAGCAAGAGCAGTGAAAATGTTGCTCTGCCTTGAGAGACTAAGATGGACGTTGCTCGTCATGGAAATGTAATGATGCCACTATCATTGTCATAAAACATTTAGTGTATTTGTTTATCTTACTGTTATGGAATAGAATGGGTTTTAAATACTGCATATTTGCAGTGGCATTTTACATTGAGTTTCTTTGAAGTAGCACATGAAATGCTACTTTATACATTTAAGAATATTTTATAATTTTTTGTTAAACAGAGGCTGAGTGATGGAACTTTCTGTTTGGAGAAGCCACTTCATATAAGCTGTATAGTATAAATTAAAATGGTGATATACTGAATAATTCAGTAATTTAGCTACATTTAGTACTTGGGGAAAGGAGTAGGAAGAATATTATAAGAAATTTTGTATGCTTGTAAGGGGTAACTGAGATAAAAGTGAATGTGTGTTAAACCATGTTAAGCCTCAGCAAATACTTACAACACTAAATATACATGTTTTTATTAATGTTATCAATGAGGTTCAGTTTGCACTGCAAAGTTTGCATGCTGTAGCACAGTATTTTTAACATAATTACGAAGTGTACACGAGGTTATAATTATGCCACTAATGTACATTTTCCAAGAGCTTAAGATTTAGCTGGGGAGCAATGTAACTTATTTATCCAAGCAAATTATGCAAGATTATATAAACAAAATTAAGAGTTATTTTTTAACACAGTGGCTGTCTCCCACCAATGTAGGGTGGCCCAAGAAAAGAGGAAAGACATTCACCAACGTTCATTCCGTTGCTATCATCACCATTCAGATGTTGCAGTTTTGGGAAAGGAGGAATTATTTGAGGCATGATGTCAGTACATAAAATTTGATCAAAACTGAATGATGGATGAAGAATGTGTTCCTTCTTTTTTTGGGAGTCTCCTACCTTGGTGGGAGGTGGCTGGTTCGATGGAAAATTTTTTAATTTGTAATTTTAATTATATAATTTGCATAATTTGCTATCCCTGGTAATTTAAACATTTGAAAAATATAATTTATGCATCTTCTTCTTTCATATAGAAGTATTATTCTAACAGTAACATTATAATGAAATTTTTTTTTAAGTCAATCACTAACTTGTAGTTTACAGTATTTACTGTATTTATGTTAGTATATCTTGAAATGTTTCCTAAATTACTTATAAATACCTCATTTAAGGTTGCTCAAGACCAATTTAGACTTAAGTATTATGTGAAATTATTTTGAGAGATAAGTTACCATTCTGAATTTTCTTGAGGCTGAAATACATTATGCAGTGCTGAAATGAATTAGTAAATATTTATTATGATCATCACTGGTAATTGCCGACACCCATAAAAGTTGTGCAGTATAGAAAAATATTCAAATTGAGTATGTACTTCAGCTCTGGCAAACTTTTGCATAACTTGATTTCTTATTTAAAATGATTGCTCAGACATCTTGTCACTCTTCCTGTAACCATTTATGTCTTCACAGTTATTTCTTGTATGAATGGTAAATGAAAGGTGGAAGTGTGCTCATCAAATGTTAAATATTTTTTTTTGTATTTTTGGAATACTGTATATGCCCATCATTTTTAAACATCTATACCTATCTATCAGTGTTTTTGTTACATTTATTGAGAACACAGTGGCTAAGTAGAAGTGGGAAATCTTTTAGTAAATCACAGTTATGGAAGCATTTTCCAAAATGTTAGGCATGTTGTGGTTTCTACATTATCTTTCAACAAATTGGCCATATCCCACCAAGGCAGGATGGCCCAAAAGGAAAAATGAAAGTTTTTTTTTTTAAAACAAGTCGGCTGTCTCCCACCAAGGCAGGGTGACCCCAAAAAGAAAGAAAATCCCTAAGAAAGGGTTACTAGCTCCTTGATCCTGGCATTTTTGTTGCCTCTTACGACATGCATGGCTCGTGGAGGAAGAATTCTGTTCCACTTTCCCCATGGAGAAGAGGAAATAAAAAACTAGTAAGGAAATAGAAGAAAACCCAGAGGGGCATGTGTGTATATACATGTATATACTTGTCTATGCATGTGCAGTGTGACCTAAGTGTAAGTAGAAGCAGCAAGACATACTTGAAATCTTGCATGTTTATGAGACAGAAAAAAGATACCAGCAATCCTACCATCATGTAAAACAATTACAGGCTTCCGTTTCACACTCACTTGGCAGGACAGTAGCACCTCCCTGGGTGGTTGCTGTCTACCAACCTACTGCCTAGGTTTCTACATTTTTTTTTTTCTCAAGTCGGCCATCTTCCACTGAGGCAGGGTGACCCAAAAAGAAAGAAAAAATCCCCAAAAAGAAAATACTTTCATCATTCAACACTTTCACCTCACTCACACATAATTACTGTTTTTGCAGAGGTGCTCAGAATACAACAGTATAGAAGCATATATGTATAACGATACACAACATATCCCTCCAAACTGCCAATATCCCAAACCCCTCCTTTAAAGTGTAGGCATTGTACTTCCCATTTCCAGGACTCAAGTCCAGCTATATAAAAATAACCAGTTTCCCTGAATCCCTTCACTAAATATTACCCTGCTCACACTTCAACAGCTCGTCAGGTCCCAAATACTGTACGTCTCCATTCACTTCTATCTAACATGCTCATGCACACTTGCTGGAAGTCCAAGCCCCTTGCCCACCAAACCTCCTGTACCCCCTCCCTCCAACCTTTTCGAGGACGACCCCTACCCTGTCTTCCTTCCCCTACAGACTTATACACTCTCCATGTCATTCTACTCTGATCCATTCTCTGTAAATGACCAAACCACCTCAACAATCCCTCTTCAGTCCTCTGACTAATACTTTTATTAACTCCACACCTTCTAATTTCCACACTCCGAATTTTCTGCATAATATTCACACCACAAATTGCCCTTAGACAGGACATCTCCACTGCCTCCAACCGCCTCCTCGCTGGAGGATTTGCATTCAGATAAATCTTGGTTTTTGGTCAGTATGTTAAAGATTGAGGTTACAGTCGAAACTCTCAGATTGATGATTGTTATGCACTACTTATTACAGATGTTTTCCACTAGGCACTGTTCATGTTGGGGATTCAGGTCTCCATTGATGCTGTGGGTCATACTGAATGGTGCTTCCTGTGGGAGTGCAGTCATGGCTACAGAGACTTATAGAGTGCTGCTCCCATGTGTTTGCATGGAATTTTTGTTTCTGCTTCTCTTGAAGTTGAGCCTACCTCTGGAGCTGCAGCTGATTAGCGGCCAAACCTTTTCTCTGATGTACAGATAGAGGTATAAAAGAAGGTTCATTGCTGTCCCCAGGTGTAAGGAAACATGCTCAGTGTTTCCACCCTTGCCAGGGATTGAACCATGGACACTCATTATGTGAGCTGAGTGCACTCTTGTCTGTTCTTTCACTGCTTATAGTCTATGTACACTAGATATATATACTGTTCACTAAGATGTTAGAAGTGAAGAAGCTGAAGAAATTCCTAAAAACAGAGTTTTATGCAGCATGGTGTTTCACAGTCTGCCCATACTTATCTTTTGTCCCAGCATGTTGGTGGTCTTTTCGTCAGCTTAGCACACTCACAATACCTCTACTGGGCATGTAGCTTTATTCTCTTGGCTGGAATTGTTGTTAGGTAGTGTTTAACAGGTTACAGATGAATATGTATGGCTGTCAATGTGGTGGTGCTGTGGTACATTTGGTAAAACCTGGTATTTAGGAGTGATTTGGCTGATAATGGTTAACTTGAATTGCTCATAGGTTGGTCTCTTGCCGGTTGTTACCCTGTTTATTACAGTTTATGCATTGAGCATGGCAATATTGACAAGGTGGAAAAGCAGTTTGATGTACCACTTGACATGTCCACTCACACAGTTCATAAAAACCAATTTGCATGCCACATTTGTCCACCAAATGCATGTAAGTGTAAATCAATCACAGCAATTGGCTTCACAATGGGTTCAACTCTCTCCCTCTCTCTGTCTTGGCGGTATGTTGCATTTCATTCGGGTGAATGGTGGTCAACATAGTCACATCCCGCTTATCATGCACCTGAAATGTTGTCAGCAAAAGCTTGCACCTGATTTTTCCTAGGTAAGCACATAGAATTTGGGCATATGCTTCCTTGATCTTTGAACTAAACCACAAACATCCATATCATTTGCTTGCAGGTAATTACAGAGTAAAGGGCTTGTGTGCCAGCTATCAATGAACAGTGTACATGTATGTTCTTTACCAATGTACAGCTCCATCAGTTTCTTGATTACATCACCAGAGATCCTGAGAAATTTTTGGGTATTTTTTTTACTATTGTCCGCCCTATGAAGAAAATCGGATCACTGACAATGCCCCACTCGCAATCACTCATGATGAACAATTTGAAAACAGAGTGATTTTAGTTGCTTAATATGTACTGTTTGAAAGATAGTTATCCTTTGAACAGTATCAAAGACTTGTTAATCACAAAATTTCTGAAAGGGCGAAAAAAACTCACAGAACTTGTTTTTCAAATACAGCCTCTCCTCTCTTAAAGATGGAGTTCCGTTCCTGAGACCACACCATATGTTGAGCATACTATAATGGCAGTGGGTTTGTGTCAACCATCTTTGATATTGTTTTAATGTCACCTTTGCACCATTTATAACATTTCTGGTATATTTTTAAATGTTTGTACAATAGTGTACTGTATATTGAAATAAACAGAATAGAGGAAATCAGCTCTAATATACATTATTTAGATATAAATACTGGTCAGAGAGCCCATCGTAAGTCGAAGGCGTTGGTAAACGAGTACATCGCTGAGTGAGGAGAGGCTATACATGAAAATTTTGCTGATTTTGAACAGAATTTGCCCTGTAAGAGAATTGCAATATACACAACAGCAACAGGAATCTGTTTTGAGGAATAAGGTCAACAAATGCTGGAGTATGTATGAGTTGTTGTGTAATGTTTAGCAATATTATTCTTATTTTTAGTGAAGGGATTCAGGGAAACCGGTTATTTTATATAGCCGGACTTGAGTCCTGGAAATGGGAAGTACAATGCCTGCACTTTAAAGGAGGGGTTTAGGATATTGGCAGTTTGGAGGGATATGTTGTGTATCTTTATGCATATATACTTCTAAACTGTTGTATTCTGAGCACCTCTGCAAAAACAGTGATTATGTGTGAGTGAGGTGAAAGTGTTGAATGATGTTGAAAGTATTTTCTTTTTGGGGATTTTCTTTCTTTTTGGGTTACCCTGCCTCAGTGGGAGATGGCCGACTTGTTGAAAAAAAAAAAAGAAAAAAAAATTATTCTCATGTACGTGGAATGAGCATGATTGTGGCAAAGAACAGAATCATTTCTGCCACAGTAGTATCTTTTCATTCATGCAGGTGCGATCATGTTGAAGCATTTGTATTTGCCACTGTATACCTGTGATATCATTTGTTTACTGCATAGTAAGCTGCATCAGGGCATTATCAAAGAACAATTCAAAGAAAGTAAGTTTGTGAGAGTGCTTGGTCAAAGTACGGTGTGGTTTTATTTCACTGTTTGTGTCATCAATATGACATGGAATGGAAACAACTGTGCTGTCTTTCTGGTGGGGGTGACTGTGGAGCAGCTGTAGCTGCAGCTGCTGTTATATGGTTGTGAAGTGCATGGCAACTGTGTACTGGGTAAGGCATGTTGTGCACTTTCCAACCTGGTACATTACCACACACATTTCTGGTTCACTGGTGAATGTTGCATGTCATTCTCTCTGGAATCATCGTTCACCTCAACAGCACAGTAGTTCTCGCCACTGCACTCGTCCTCACTACAGTGGAACCTCAAAAATTGAACGTATCACATATCGAACGTTTCGAAAACAGGACCATTTTTTCAGGCAAACTGTGTCCCTATTATCGAACGTGCCCCTATTTTCGGACCGCCGGGTACGGGACCTGTCTGCCGCCCACTCTGTCCGCGTCCCCGCGCAGGCGCCGTGAGCAGTCTAGCTTTGTTTATGCTTGAGTGAACACTAACCTGCGCTCTCATTCATGCATTTTACGATTATTTCGTTGTGTTTAGTGCTTGTGGGACTGTGAAATAAGCTGCCATGGGCCCAAAGAAACTTGCTAGTGGTACCCCTTTGGTAAAGAAAGTGAGAAACACCATAGATGTGAAGAAGGAAATAATACAGAAGTATGAGAGTGGTGTGAGACTTGTTGAGCTTGCCAGGATGTATGGGAAAAACAAGTCGACCATCGGTTCTATCCTGTCAAAGAAAGAACAAATCAAGGAAGCTGATGTGAAAGGTGTTAATATAGGGAGTGGATGAGGTGCCTTCTTCAAAGATTAAGGAGATTTCTGCCAAGTGGAATGATGTCCAAATGTTTGTGCAGAAGTACCACCCTGAGCAAGCTGAAACAAGCCATCTTTGCAACAAGTTCAGTGACAGGACCATGTCCCATTTTAGGGAAATATTAAAGAGGCGCCAGAAACAGAGAACTGTGGACAGTTATTTTGTGAGACAGGGGTCCAGTGACTCTCAAGCTGGTCCTAGTGGCATTAAAAGACAGAGAAGGGAAGTAACCCCAGAGAGGGCTTTACCTGAAGTCCTCATGGAGGGGGATTCTCCTTCCAAACACTAACCCCAACTCCCTCTCTCCTCCTCCCTATCTTCCAGATGCCATCACCAATCTTCAATAAAGGTAAGTAAAAATGTTATTTTATATGTATTACTATACATAATTATAAACTATAGTATTTGTTGTATGTAAAACTGTAATTAATCTCTATAAAATGTATTTTTTGTGTGAATATTTTTGGGTTTCTGGAACGGATTAATTATATTTCCATTATTTCTTATGGGAAATATTGCTTTGAATTTCAGACTTTTCGAATTTAGAACTAGCTCCTTTAACGGATTAAGTTTGATTTTTGAGGTTCCACTGTACTTAGATATTGGGCAATTTCTGCTTGCATTGTTGTTGGTTGGTTGCTGGTTGGGGGACTCCAGAGCTGGAAGGCATGTGGTTGTTAGCATTTGGGTCATTACTAAAGACATTTCCAGTGTCATTTTCACCCACATGAGTATTAAACTCATAAGTCAATTATGTGGTTAATCCTGCTTCGAGTGAACACTTCATGACAGCATGACATGGTAAACAATGTAATGGTTTCCACCAGCTCCCACAATCTCTACACACACCCATGATGCAAACCCATATTCTTAGATGTAGGCCTAACCTGGCCAATAGTAGCCATTTTGGAGGTGCTAGAATTTAGACTTAAATTTATGTCATCTAGCTTCCCGGTTAGCATAAATTTATGTCATTTGTAGATTCTTAGTTGGTGTAAATTTACGGCATCTGTAATTTTCCGGTTGGCATAAATTTACGTCATCAGTAGTTTAAAGGGTTAAGACAAGAGTGTAGGGTTGATCTAAGAAATTCATTAAACCTGTTTTTAGGAACATTCTATGGCTGGATTTTATTTTATAGTGTGAAGAGCAGAATAAAAGTTCACACGGCCTTATTTCCCTAAATAGCACTAAATAAGTTAATATTGAAATTCTACATGCTTCACTGCATAATCTTAAAAATATGATAAAAGGAAGAAGAATACTTTTTACATCTAATTATGTCAATGATGTGACTGAAGATTGTTAGTGAGTGTCCTTAGTTAATTTATTGAGGAGAGAGGAGGAGGAGGAGGCTTTATGCTATGTATTTGTTATACGTATATCTTACCACTGGTGCATATATGACAGTCTCATTGTTTTAATAATAAAAAGTGTACTGAAGTTTATTCAAGTACAAATCTCCAGTTATATTGGGAGACTGTTAAAATGAGATTTTTTCAAAATACAGTGGACCCCCGGTTTACGATCACCTCCCAGTGCAACCAATTATGTAAGTGTATTTATGTAGGTGCGTTTGTACGTGTATGTTTGGGGTCTGAAATGGACTAATCTAATTCACAATATTCCTTATGGGAACAAATTCGTTCAGTACTGGCACCTGAACATACTTCTGGAATGAAAGAATATCGTAAACCGGGGGTCCACTGTACATCACTGTCACTAAGAGGGGGTTACCTCTATTGTAATTAGTTGCTACTGTAAACATTTTTCATCTGTAAACACATGCAGACTTGTGCACTCTTTGTTTTCTGATTCACAGCATCATGCTGTAATTTTTTTTTTTTTTTATCACACCGGCCGACTCCCACCAAGGCAGGGTGGCCCGAAAAAGAAAAACTTTCACCATCATTCACTCCATCACTGTCTTGCCAGAAGGGTGCTCTACACTACAGTTTTTAAACTGCAACATTAACACCCCTCCTTCAGAGTGCAGGCACCGCACCTCCCATCTCCAGGACTCAAGTCCGGCCTGCCGGTTTCCCTGAACCCCTTCATAAATGTTACTTTGCTCACACTCCAACAGCACGTCAAGTATTAAAAACCATTTGTCTCCATTCACTCCTATCAAACACGCTCACGCATGCCTGCTGGAAGTCCAAGCCCCTCGCACACAAAACCTCCTTTACCCCCTCCCTCCAACCTTTCCTAGGCCGACCCCTACCCCGCCTTCCTTCCACTACAGACTGATACACTCTTGAAGTTATTCTGTTTCGCTCCATTCTCTCCACATGTCTGAACCACCTCAACAACCCTTCCTCAGCCCTCTGGACAACAGTTTTGGTAATCCCGCACCTCCTCCTAACTTCCAAACTACGAATTCTCTGCATTATATTCACACCACACATTGCTCTCAGACATGACATCTCCACTGCCTCCAGCCTTCTCCTCGCTGCAACATTCATCACCCATGCTTCACACCCATATAAGAGCGTTGGTAAAACTATACTCTCATACATTCCTCTCTTTGCCTCCAAGGACAAAGTTCTTTGTCTCCACAGACTCCTAAGTGCACCACTCACCCTTTTCCCCTCATCAATTCTATGATTCACCTCATCTTTCATAGACCCATCCGCTGACACGTCCACTCCCAAATATCTGAATACATTCACCTCCTCCATACTCTCTCCCTCCAATCTGATATCCAATCTTTCATCACCTAATCTTTTTGTTATCCTCATAACCTTACTCTTTCCTGTATTCACTTTCAATTTTCTTCTTTTGCACACCCTACCAAATTCATCCACCAATCTCTGCAACTTCTCTTCAGAATCTCCCAAGAGCACAGTGTCATCAGCAAAGAGCAACTGTGACAACTCCCACTTTATGTGTGATTCTTTATCTTTTAACTCCACGCCTCTTGCCAAGACCCTCGCATTTACTTCTCTTACAACCCCATCTATAAATATATTAAACAACCACGGTGACATCACACATCCTTGTCTAAGGCCTACTTTTACTGGGAAATAATTTCCCTCTTTCCTACATACTCTAACTTGAGCCTCACTTTTCTCGTAAAAGCTCTTCACTGCTTTCAGTGACCTACCTCCTACACCATACACCTGCAACATCTGCCACATTGCCCCCCTATCCACCCTGTCATACGCCTTTTCCAAATCCATAAATGCCACAAAGACCTCTTTAGCCTTATCTAAATACTGTTCACTTATATATTTCACTGTAAACACCTGGTCCACACACCCCCTACCTTTCCTAAAGCCTCCTTGTTCATCTGCTATCCTATTCTCCGTCTTACTCCTAATTCTTTCAATAATAACTCTACCATACACTTTACCAGGTATACTCAACAGACTTATCCCCCTATAATTTTTGCACTCTCTTTTATCCCCTTTGCCTTTATACTGTAATATATCGTAGTGAAATATTTTTAGTGATGGACTAGTTTTTATAAAGACAGTAAAATTTTCCACGTTGATTTTTTTATGTTCATTAGTACTGCCTCTCCTCGCTTAATGACGTAATTCCGTTCCTAAGACCACGTCGGTAAATGAATTTTCCGCTAAGCAAGGAACATACTATAATGGTAGTGGATTTGTGTCAACCATCTTTGATATTGTTTTTATGTTACTTTTGCACCATTTATAACATATTTAGTATATTTTTAAATGTTTATAGAGTAGTATACTCTGTACTGTAATAAACAGAATAGAGGAAATCAGCTCTAATATACATTACAGTGGACCCCGCATAACGATATTAATCCGTTCCTGAGAGCTCATTGTTATGCGAAATTATCGTTATGCGAATGAATTTTCCCCATAAGAAATAATGGAAATCAAATTAATCTGTGCAAGACACCCCAAAGTATGAAAAAAAAAATTTTTACCACATGAAATATTAATTTTAATACACACAAACTGAAAAAGACATGCACAGTTACATGACACTTACCTTTATTGAAGATCTGGTGATGATTGATGGGATGGGAGGAGGAGAGAGTCTTAGTGTTTAGAAGGGGAATCCCCTTCCATTAAGACTTGAGGTGTCAAGTCCTTTTCTGGGGTTACTTCCCTTCTTCTTTTAATGCCACTAGGACCAGCTTCAGAATCACTGGACTTCTGTCGCACAACATATCTGTCCATAGAGGTCTGTACCTCCCGTTCCTTTATGACTTTCCTAAAGTGGTTCACAACATTGTCAGTGTAATAGTCACCAGCACAGCTTGCAATAGCTGTGTTAGGGTGAGTGTCATCAAAAAAGGTTTGCACTTTAAGCCACATTCCACACATTTCCTTAATCTTTGAAGTAGGCAACTTCTTCAATTTCTCTCCCCCCTCCTCCGAAGCAGTTTCCTCAGGTCTGGCCTCATGCTGATGAAGATGATCTAGCAGCTCATCAGTGGTTAGTTCTTCATTGTCCTCCTCCACCAACTCTTCCACATCATCCCCACTAACCTCCAACCCCAAGGACTTTCCCAATGCCACAATGGATTCCTCAGCTGGCATAGGATTCCCAGGGTTAGCCTCAAACCCTTCAAAATCCCTTTGGTCTACACATTCTGGCCACAGTTTCTTCCAAGCAGAGTTCAAGGTCCTCTTAGTCACTCCCTCCCAAGCCTTACCTATAAGGTTTACACAATTGAGGATATTAAAGTGCTCTCTCCAAAACTCTCTTAGAGTCAATTGAGTTTCTGAGGTCACTACAAAGCACCTTTCAAACAGAGCTTTTGTGTACAGTTTTTTGAAGTTTGCAATAACCTGCTGGTCCATGGGCTGCAGGAGAGGAGTGGTATTAGGAGGCAAAAACTTCACCTTAATGAAGCTCATGTCCCCATAAAGTCGCTCTGCCACGTCTGTAGGATGACCAGGGGCATTGTCTAACACCAGGAGGTACTTAAGGTCTAATTTCTTTTCAGTTAGGTAATTTTTCACATTGGGGGCAAATGCTTGGTGTAACCAGTCATAGAAAAAGTCCCTAGTGACCCATGCCTTACTGTTTGCCCTCCACAGCACACACAAATTAACCTTGAGGATATTCTTTTGCCTGAACGCTCTGGGAGTTTCTGAGTGATACACTAATAAAGGCTTCATTTTGCAATCACCACTAGCATTGGAACACATCAACAGAGTAAGCCTGCCTTTCATAGGCTTATGTCCTGGGAGTGTCTTTTCCTCCTGAGTAATGTAGGTCCTGCTTGGCATTTTCTTCCAAAACAGGCCTGTTTCATCACAATTAAACACTTGTTCAGGTTTCAGTCCTTCACTGTCTATGTACTCCTTGAATTCCTGCACATATTTTTCAGCTGCTTTGTGGTCCGAACTGGCAGCCTCACCATGCCTTATCACACTATGTATGCCACTATGCTTCTTAAATCTCTCAAACCAACCTTTGCTGGTCTTAAATTCACTCACATCATCACTAGTTGCAGGCATTTTCTTAATTAAATCCTCATGCAACTTCCTAGCCTTTTCACTTATGATCACTTGAGAGATGCTATCTCCTGCTAACTGTTTTTCATTTATTCACACCAATAAGAGTCTCTCAACATCTTCCATCACTTGCGATCTCTGTTTCGAAAACACAGTTGAACCTTTGGCAAGAACAGCTTCCTTGATTGCTGTTTTCTTGGACACAATAGTAGCGATGGTTGATTGGGGTTTACTATACAACCTGGCCAGCTCGGAGACACGCACTCCACTTTCATACTTAGCAATGATCTCTTTCTTCATCTCTATAGTAATTCTCACCCTTATTCCTGTAGGGTTGGCACTAGAAGCTTTCTTGGGGCCCATGGTCACTTATTTTGCAGATAAAATCACCAAAAACACTGTAATAATACGAAATGTTCCGATTGTATGCTTGGATGTTACCGCGGAGGCTGGCTGGTAAACAATGCCACCGGCGGAACATGTGAGGCTGGCTCAGGCCACACATTAGACGCGTCTCAGACGAATAGCGTTGAGCGGGTTTTTTAGCGGTATGCGAGGCAAAATCTTAGCGATAAAATGTATCGGTATGCGGATTTAATGTTATGTGATGCCAGTGGTATGCGGGGTCCATTGTATTTAGGTATGTGTACTTGTCAGAGAGCCCATCGTAAGTCCAAGTTGTCGGTAAACGAGTACATCACTAAGTGAGGAGAGGCTGTACTGTACCTAGATACGATAAAGATATTTTGTGTATGTGACCACAGTACTTGTCATTAAAGTATGCTGGCCCTCTCTAAAACCAGGAACACAATAGGAAATCACTTGCTATTCAATTCATCCTTCATCCATTTAGGAAGTGATTAACACTCATTCCTCATTGTTTCATGGGGTAAATTCCTCCACAACTTGTGGATGGCATCCTGGCCAGTCACTGAAGAAGGATACCTTGCAGGCACAAGGCAACTGAACAACAGATTTTGCTGTTTGGCAAGGAGCACTGTCTTGCTTAAAAACCTTGTACCACACTGTGAAACATTTGGACAAATGATAACAGAGCAATTGAGGCACTGAGAAGAAAACCAATGAATTCACCAAATGTCACTCGAGAAAATCACCTGTAAACTTTTGGAACATGTTTGTGATAACCAGTCATACAGTTTTGATGAAAATGGGCTCATTTTAAAGCAAATTTAATGAGCTTTAAGCTGGCATGCCGAGTTTGTGCGTTTTCTTGGGAGTCAAATAAATTTTTGGGCATGACGGGCAAACATCACTTTATTTTGAATGGAAAACGGCAGGGTAAAAGTGACAAACTCGTTATTCTAAATGTTGTAGTATATGATGCTTAAATGATGAAATTTTTGTTATAGAAAACACAATTTTTGCTCACTGGAAAGTGTCTGTTTTCTTCTTGGTGCCTCATTTCTAGGTACGTTATTGCAGGCTTTCCTGGACGTGCTTTTGCTGTGTCATTCACACTGTCCTCAAGGAACTGACACAACCAGATACTCACTGAATGCTCACACACATTGGTGGCTTCTTCTATTTCCTTATGTAATTTGATGATCTTTGCAGTTGTCTCTTGTGTTAGTGACTTACTCCTGCCTATATTTGCTAATAGACAAAATTGTCCAAAAAACTCAGCCGTCAAGATCACAAGGCTCAGGGGTACCATGGACCCAAAACTGTCCACCACACAAGCCTAGAAGGCACTTAAGATACAGACAGTATCCCTGGAGAATCCTGAGATATTCTGCTTTGGGTTGAAAGGCCAGCATGAATTTTTTTGTCTTGCTGACTTATCTACCAGGGTGTTATTATTTAATGACGAGTATTATAGCAACTTTTTCATATGTCAACTTTTCTAGTGAAGTGGAATTTTGGTTTTTGGGTATGACTCCTCAGTATGGCTTGTAGGCATTGTAAATATGGAAGATTTGTAAAGTTTTTAATGTTAGGTATGTGTTATTCTGTATATGAAATAGTAAAGTGGAATTTTATTGGGTCATTCCTTGCAAACATTTATTATACAAATCTCCCATGCACTATATGTACAAAGTTTTTTGTTATACAGTGGACAATCATAATTTGCACAGGTTACGTTCCTGAAAACTGTGCTAATAATGATTTCTGCAACTTACAGACTGGAAAACATATGGGAAAAATAGGGATGCATTCTTCAAACCTCTAAGAGAGCTATAACAAATTTTTTAAGTGTCATAAAAGTAATAACTTTCTTATCTTACACTGTTGATGATGTTCTATGAAATACCTGAACTCTAGTGGGCTTTAGATATGTACTTAAAAGAAAGTACATTAACTAAAAAATGGGTGCATTAATATTGCATATTATTTGTTACCTTCAAGTTGAATTCAGGATGCTTAACATGTTGCAGTGTGTGAAAAGGGTGGGTGAGGACCTATTCCTTATTCTTTTCACTGTGTCACACCTAGGATTGTTCATTGCACAAGCCCTTGTTTCTGCCTCATTGTGTCAAACTGACCAAATCATTGATTCTCTAACACCATACACTCGTGCCATCTCCGTGTTGTATGTACCACCCTTCATCTCAAATACTTCCAATTCTTTTGTAATAGATAATAGTTTCACTCTTAACCCTTTCAGGGTTTCCGACGTACTAGTACGGCTTACGCACCAGGGTTTTTGACATACCAAATCGCCTAAATTCTAGCGCCCTCAAATCTAGTGAGAGAAAGCTGGTAGGCTTACATATGAAAGAATGGGTCTATGTGGTCAGTGTGCGTAGTATAAAAAAAAATCCTGCAAGCGTAATGAGAAAAAAAAACTGACCGTGTTTTTGGATTAAAACAGCGACTTTGCACTGCATTTTCGTATTGTATTTATTGTTGTATTCTAGTTTTCCTGGTCTCATTTTATAGAATGGAAGACATATTACAGAAATTGAGATGATTTTGATGGGTTTTACAATGAAAAGTACCTTGAAATTGAGCTCAAAGTAGCAGAAATGTTCGATTTTTACCAAAGTTCAAAAGTAAACAAATCATGTCACGCGTCCAATACACGTCAACTGGTGAGTCTAATATTCTTTCACAAGTGCGCCGATATTATTTATACCATTTCTACACTAATGCAGTAGTCTGCATAACAGTAAATCTTCTATTTTTTGTGAGAATAAAAATTCAAAGTGGAAAGCAAAAGAATGTAAGAGGGGCGTGTGGACGTGACTAATGAACAGAGGAAATGTTATTTTAGTGCCAGGAATGTCTTTCTTGTTTATTCTGGACCCTATTTGGAAATTTGCATCTTTTTAAATTTGTG
Organism: Cherax quadricarinatus; assembly: GCF_038502225.1. NCBI lineage: Eukaryota > Metazoa > Arthropoda > Malacostraca > Decapoda > Parastacidae > Cherax > Cherax quadricarinatus. Next base: position 12,797,311 of record NC_091305.1, read on the forward strand.
TGAAATTGGCAAAATTGTTAAATTCTGACCACTGTATTGGATGGTTGAAATCGGTAAATGGGTGGTTTCTTGTACCCATTCGATAGAAAAAATGGAGTTCTATTGAAATAGTTATGATTTTTGTCGACTAGTACACTGGAATTGGCCGACAATAGGGCTCAAAGTGGGCAAAATCGCCGATGCGTAAACATCGTTGAGACCGCTAACTTCGCGAGAGCATAATTCCGTAAGTTTTCCATCAAATTTCATACTTTTGGTGTCATTATGATGGGGAAAAGATTCTCTATCTTTTCATAAGAAAAAATAATTTTTTTTGAAAATTTGATGACCCTGAGAACAAGTCTCGGAGACGGCCTGGCGACCCTGAAAGGGTTAATATTCTATCTTGCTTCACCTGCACTTCATTTGGAAGCCATGATAAGTATCTAGAGACGAGATGGAGTGATGAAAAGATGGAAAAACTGAGCAGTATTCACCGAGTTAAAATCATACTGTACTCATCCAGATACACCGACCTGCATGGGTTACAGGTTTGTTTACATCCCATTACCTTCCGTTACACCCTCCCCTTCAGTGTTAAGACAATAGAGTTGCCTAATGTGTATTGGGGAGGTCTCAGACCTGCCTACCTTGCTGCCCCTTAATGGAAATGAATTCTGCTCCCACGTGCCTTAGTGGAAATGGGTGCACCTCTTTTTGGAAATGAAAACCTAAATTTAAGTCACATAATATTGAGTACAGAAGGGAAATAGTGTCATGTTGAAATCAGGAATTCATTTGCAAGCATTACAATCTTCTTAATATTGAATTTGTATAAACTTTAAATATTTTCAGTACTTCGTATTGCTGATGTAAATGTCTTGTATGAATTTTTTGTATGGTACTTTTTATAAGTTATGAAGGGTAACTGTACAGATTTATATTAAAGTTCTGCACGTCTGTATGGAAGAGTATGGTACAGGTGTAAAGAGAGTTGTACAGAATTCATTTTACTGTAGTGGTATTATTAACCCATTATTAACATTATGTATTATTAATTGTAAGTTAAATGAAATATTAGAATAACTTCATATTAATATTATATTCAAGGGGAAGCACTAAACTTCTAGTTCATAAAGGTCCTGGGTAATGGGAAATGATCATGCTTGATTCAAGGAAGGGGCAGGGCAGTTCAAATTCCTTAGATCAAATGCCCTTCAGCATCAAGGGTATAAAGGTATAAGCACTTTAATGCGAGTACTGCACAGCATTGTGCTTTGTACAATGTATCAATTAAAAATTTGAGTTTGAGCTGGTTTTTTTCAACCTGGTAACTGTGTCCAGAAGGTTGCTACCTGACTGTTATGTCAGCTTGGCACCTAGTTGTGTCAGGAAGGTTGGTGCCTGATTGTTGTGTCAGGAATGTAGGTAGTTTTTTGTTTTGTGTCAGAAAGGTTTGTATCTGAATATTATGTGTCAAAAAGGTATGTATGTACCTAATTGTGTTTCAGGAAGGTAGTTACTTGATTGTTGTATGTCAGTACGCACTTGATTGTTTTTTTTTTTTTTGCAAGTACATACATATTTAGGACTGCTGCTCCCATCCTGGGATTAAACCTGATTGTTTCATTCACCAGGCATTGACCCTTATGGGTTTAGCATTCCCTTATGTCCATAATTAGGATTTGTAATAGTCAGGGTGAAGGTTAATTAAGTTAATTAAGCATTTGACATGGTAATTATGGAGTAAAAGCATTGTGTGGAATACCTGAAGGATGTTCCTGAGGTCATCGCCCCCATGGCATCATCATCATGTCACAAAAGTACATCCATTGGTGGTAATGGATGAGGAGTTTCTTTGGTGCTGACATCGTTTGATTTGATTCATAAATTGTAACTGCCATCCTCTCAGCCAGTGTCCTTCCGTTTACACCTCCCTCTCTACCCACCACTCCGCCAGACTAGCTTAGCAACTGAGCCTGCCCTTGCTAGAATTAATGTGATGCTTCTATGATGAGGTTGGTGTGATCCAAAAGCTGTATACCCCTATATCATATATCCCCAATTTCCCCATACTTCAACCCACATAAGAGGCCTAGTTGCTTTGCTTCCTTTCGAGGGAGGTTCTTTGATGTTGGTGAGGAGCTCTTGATCTGAGGAATTAGCCTTGCCTTTCCGTCCTTGAATTGAGCTTGACTGTCTCGCATTACCCAGGTGCTGTATGATCCCTATGGGTTTAGCACTTTTTCTAAATAATTCACTGTATGACCCCTCAGAGTTTATTGAAATACTACACCTCTGATCACTGCTGGAGTGGGAACACAGTCAGTGGCCTCCACTCCAGAACAAAGATATAAGTGCCAGCAAACAAAGCTTCACTATATACCATCAATATGACAACATTTATCTTTGCAGACATACAAAGGTCTAAAGCCTTTAACAAACAATGTTGTATAGCCCTTGTGGCTTAGCGCTTCTTTTTGATTATAATAATAATTTAACAAACAACGAAATACATTTCATCAATGGACTGCTCACAGAGTCAAATGCAGTGTTTACAGCTTTCAAAGATACCCACATAAAGGATAACTTTGACAAGGAAATATGGATCCCAGGTTATAACTTGTTCAGATGCGACAGAAAAAAACGCAAGTTGGCCTGTATGTCACAGAGTCGCTCATTTGCTCAGAATTGCTAAATAACACAAATAATGTTGAAGTTTTGTCAGTAAAGATTGAAAACCAAAACCTTGTCTTGTGGTTGTATATTGGCCTCCTCATGCAACTTCCTCACAATTCCAGGAACAGCTTTTGAAAAGTGACCACTGTCTAGAAAATCTAACTCCTCCCTCAAACTTCTTGCTGCTGGGTGATTTAAAAAAATGTAGTAGAAATAACCCCAGGACACTGTTCCGATGAAAATTCACACACGAGCTATTAAATCGCTGCAAAAAATTCACCCAAAGCCAGCAAATAGTGGAGCCAACAAGGAAAATGCACTCGACCTCATCTTCACTAATAATGATAACCTGGTACTAAATATAACAGTATCAAAGACAATACACTTGGATCATAACATAATAAGAGTTAGACATATGCACAGGGGTCCGGATCAGTATAAGGTCAGTTATGAGGGATGCCTTCACGAAATTCAACTTCAATAACAAAAACATACAGTGGGATCAAAGCATGTCCTGGGAAGATATCCTAAACAACACGGATCCGAACCTTTGCCTAGAAAGAATTAACTCTGTGGCACATGACCCCTCAAGGAAGGTTCCTTGATGTTGGTGAGGGGCTCTTGATTTAGGGAATTGGATCTGTGCTCCAGTTCCCCAAATTAAGCCTGAATGCCTTCCACATCCCCCCCCCCCAGGCGCTGTATAATCCTCCGGGTTTAGCGCTTCCCCCTTGATTGTAATAATAATAATAATGTGGCACATGAGGTATGCTTAAGGCACATTCCTTTAAGAAAAAGAGAAGATGTAAACTAAAATAAACTAAAAAGAGACGCTCCCTATACAGGAGAAGGCGAAGAATCACAGAGCTGCTGAAAGGGGCGAGTAATCTGAAATACGAAAAGAGGGACTGGACAGAGAAATAGCAAATATCGAACTTAAGCTTCAGGAATCATACAGGAGACAAGAAACACAGGAAGAACTTAAAGCCATAAATGAAATTAAAAAAAAATATTTCTTTTCTTATGCCAAATCTAGGGCAAAAGCAACCAGTATTAGACCCCTGCTTAAGTAAGACAGGACTTACACAGATGACAGTAAAGCAACGAGTGAGATACAGAGGTTCCGTTAATCAGACTAAGGCTTGCATGACCCTTGTTAGTTTAGGGCTTTCTTTGATAATAATAATAATAATAATAATAATAATCAGACTAAGGATCGACAATCTGAATGGATTTTTTATGAGTGAGACTCAAAATTTTCAATTATTCTAACACTACAAGACTTTGAAAAATCAGTAAATGACATGCATTCTGCCCCAGGCCCAGACTCTTGTAGCTCTGTGTTCATCAAAAACTGCAAGAAACCCTTTCACGTGCCTTAAGTATTCTATGGAGAGGGAACATGGACATGGGCCATCCCACAATTGCTAAAAACAATAGACAAAGCTCCACTTCATACAGGTGGCAGTAAAGCAACTGCAAAAAAATTAGACCGTTACCACTAACGTTCCACATCATAAAAATCTTTGAAAGGGTTCTAAGAAGCAAGATCGCCAGCCCACTTAGATACCCATCAGTAGCACAACCTAGGGCAGCATGGGTTTAGAACAGGTCGCTCCTGCCTATCCCAACTACTGGACCACTATCTATGGCAGGGTCTTGGATGCTCTGGAGGAAAAATAAAATGGAGATGTAGTATGCACAGACTTTGCGAAAGCCTCCAGTAAGTGCGATGATGGTGTAATAGCACACAAAATGCGTGATAAAGGAATAACAGGAAAAGTGGGTAGATGGATCTATAACTTCTAAACAAATAGAACACAGATTAATAGTAAACACAGTACTTCAGGGGCGGCTACAGTGAAAAGCTCTGTTACACAAGGTACAGTACTTGCTCTCATCCTGTTCCTCATCCTCATATTTGACATAGAGATGTAAGCCACAGCACCATGTCCTTATTTGCTGACGACACCCGAATTTGCATGACAGTCATCCATCGAAAACACTGCAAATCTCCAAGCATGTATCAACAATATTTTTAAGTGAGCCGCAGACAATATGAAGTTCAATGAAGTCAAGTTTCAATTACTCCACCATGGAAAACTTGAGGAAATTCAAACTGTATTGGAGTATAAAACAAATTCCAACCACACAAGAGAGCGAAGAACCGGACCTGGGAGTGATAATGTCAGAGAATCTCCCTTTCAAAGGTCACAACACTATCTACCATATCTGCTAGGAAAATGATAGGATGGATAATGAGAACCTTCAAAACTAGAGTTTCCAAGCCCTTGATTCTCTTCAAATCGCTTGTTCTCTCTAAGCTGGAATATTGCTGTACATTAACGGCCTCTTTCAAGGCAGGCGAAATTGTAGACTTTGAGAATATACAGAGAGCTTTCATGGCACATACAAACACAGTAAAGCACCTAAATTACTGGGAACAGTTGAAGTCCTTTGATTTGTACTCCCTGGAATGCAGGCGAGAAAGATACATGATCATAATACATTTGGAAAATCCTAGAGGGAGTAGTCCCAAATCTGCACACGAAAATCACTCCCTACGAAAGCATAAGACTTTTCAGGAGATGCCATATCCCCGAGTGAAAAGCAGAGGCGCCACGAGTACACTAAGAGACTAAACAATGAGTGTCAGGGGCCCAAGATTATTCAACTGCCTCCCAGCATACATAAGGAGGATTACCAATAGACCCCTGACTGTCTTCAAGAAGACGCTGGACAGGCACCTAAAGTCAGTACCCGACCAGCCGGGCTGTGGTTCGTACGTCGGTTTACGTGCGGCCAACAATAACAGCCTGGTTGTTCAGGTCCTGGTCATGGACGGGGCAGCGGGGGCGTTGACCCCAAAATCCCCCTCCAGATATACTCCGGGTAGTGGCTTCCCCCTGATTAGAAGACAAATAAATAGGTGTTTTGTTGCTTGTGAAGGGCTCTTGATCCATTGAATTAAAGCTACCCTCTACTTCCTTGGATCGAACCTGAATGCCTCCTATTCCCCAGCACTCATCACCCCTGTGGGTTAAGTGCTCCACCACGAGTGTAAGAAGTAAGAAGCAACTTTGGTTAAACCTGATTCTCTCATTACATATTTCCAAGCCACTGCACAACCCCTTCGGGTTTAACGCTTCTTCATAAATATAATATTTCAAAGCTCTGAAGAGGCACAGGAGCTGTAGCTCATCTCGTTCAAGAACTCCAGATGCTAAAGACCAACACTTTGATCAAGAAGTCCAAGAACTGTAGATCAACACCTTCAAACAGTCCCAGGAGCTAGAGGTCAAACCAGAAATCGAACCTGTGCTTTAATTCCTTGGATCAAACATAAATGCCTCCCGCTTTCTGATTTAGTGCTCGCCCATGAATATAATAATCCAAGTCAATACAGACTTACCAAATGAAACTTGGTTGGTCAAGTCCGTCGAGTTTAACTCAGGACGTCACACGCAGCCTGACAATTCTTTTTTCACGTAAGACGGGAAGGGAAGTCTTGCTGCCATACCATAGATACTGCTTAATTGATCACCATGGAAACCACTTGATTGACCACAGAAACCAGCAGATTGATCTCTAGGAAACTCAGTGTTTATTATTCTATAAGGTGAGGACCCAAGGAGATAGAGGCTTAGATACCAGTGAAGGGTTCTTGATCAAAGGATTTGGAACTATTTTGTCTTGGATGGAAATCGAGTGCCTCTCCTCAAGTGCTATATAATCCCTATGGATTTAGCACTCACCCGTAAAATATTAGAGTAATGTTTAAATTGCTTAATAATAATAATAATAATAATAATAATAATAATAATAATAATAATAATAATAATAATAATAATAATAATAATAATAACAATAATTATATGGGGCGGAGGACATTTTAGAGCATAACATTGCAAAAAAAAAAGAAAAAAAGATTTAGGCTTAATTTTTTAAAAATTTGTTTAAAGATTTTAAATAAAAATTAATGTTTCCCTTAAAGGCCGAGGAGAAAGTCTCGTTGAGGAAGACACATCTAGAGGGAGGGTCCTTGATGCTGGTGAGGGGCTCTTGATCCCACCCTTCCCTTGGATCGAACCTGCTTACCGTCCCCGGCGGCTGAGTCACCTCCGCCGCCTCGCATCATCATTATCATAATGATGTTCCGTGTTAAGGTCGATGACTCGATTTTCAGCCACGATAACACTACTATTTTTTGTATAAAACTCCGGTCAGGTGCTCTTGATCCGAGGAGTTGGACCTAGACTCGCCTTCCCTGGAGTGAACCTGATGACCTCCCTTTCCCTCAGGCGTTGCATGAGCCCCTACGAGTTTAGAGCTCCTCAATCTGACAATTTCTCCGGATAAAACATAAACTACTTTCCATTTCCCAGGCGCTGTGTGACCCCTACTGGGTTTAGCGCTTCCTCTTAAATATATTTGTAAAGAGCACTAACCAGTGTTGAAAGTTTGAAACCAATATGAAAAGGCATTTCCCAGTAAATCAATATCCCAGTTTATTCAATAAAACTGGAAAATTGGCGCCCATTAAAGTCCACAACTAATTTTAACATTCCATTAAAGATACAACGGCATCAATAAGCTAACAGGTTATTCTGAGGTGTCCCGTAGCTCGGTTGGTAGCGCACTCGGCTGACACATTGAGGTCCATGGTTCGATCCCCGGTACGAGTGGAAGCATTAGAACGTGTTTCCTTAAGACACCTGCTGATCATGTTCACCTTTCAGTAAAATAGGTACCCGGGTGTTAGTCGACTGGTGTGGGTGGCATCCCGGGACAAAACTGACCTAATTTGCCCGAAATGCTCAGCATAACAAGCGGCTTTCTATACAGTAGCATGTTATTGATGTCAGCTATGACTACCTTGTACATGTACTTGTGGAAATAAAGATTTAGTATTACTACTGTTAATATAGTTATCCCTTATAAATCAATATCCCAGATTGTTTATTAAGATTTGTAATATGATAACGATGCGATTCTTTCTTTGAGTAAAATAACCTAACATCAGAAGTTTAAACGTTCTCCTGTTATTGCACATGAGGGGGATTACCAATAGACCCCTGATTGTCTTCAAGAGGGAGCTGGACAATTATCTAAAGTCAGTACTCGACCAGCCGGGCTGTGGTTCGTACGTCGGCTTACGTGCGGCTAACAGTAACAGATTGGTTGATCAGACTTTGATCCACCACGAGGCCTGGTCATTGATCGAACCCAGGGGGGGCACTGACCCTTGAAACACCCTCCAGGTATACTCCAGGTAACTCTCACTTTTTTAAATCGGTTTAAAATTGACGACTTTGCACCTACACAAACTGAAGCTGAACTGAACCTATATGTGGGCTCACTACACCGGAAGTGTAACTTTGAAACCTTTCAGAAAAAAAAAAACATTCTCATGTTATCTCATGAGAACTGCTACTCGGTTTTCTATAAATGAATACCGAGTAGCACCTACTGCCACCTACACTAGGCAATAATAATACAAACTTTACTCTGAGATACACCAGTGTTGAAATTGTGAAGCCGATCAGACGAGGCTTTCTCAAGTTATCTCACAAAATTCTTGTAGGAAAACTGTTTGACTTTATAGGTATCCCTGGTCGAGGGATACGTAATGTTCTCCAGGGGTCCCTTCACGAAGGAGTATGGATGCTGTCACAGTGAAAGGCTCTTGATAAAAGGAAATTGAGCTACCCTCTCCTTCCTCGTATCAAATCCGACTGCTTCCCTTTGAGGCAGCACTAAACCTTACGGGTTTAGTGCTTCCTTATGAATGTTTAATAACTTCCAGCTTGGAGTGAATAATCAGAATAAAGTCGCTTTATTCAATGAGATCGTCGGGAATAACACAAAGTAAACGAGACCAGACATGTCAAGACAGTACACCTGGCGGTCGTCTCTCACTGTTAGGTTACATGACATGAGTTTTCTCACCTACGCTCAAAATATAAAACCCAACAGGGTTTATAGTTTGCCTAGTTGTCAGGAGTGACCCGGTGGCAAGATAAGATATGATTTGCTTGGATTTTTAACCCAAGAGGGTTAGCCACTCAGGATAACCCATGACAATTAGTGCGACATCGAGGACTGTCTGTCTTATTTCCACTTTGGTCCTTCAATCTTGTCCCCAGAACAGCTGACTAACACCCAGGTACCTACTAACTGCTAGGTGAACAGAGGAAACAGGTGTAAGGAAACATGCCCAACGTTTCCACCCGTGCCGGGATAGAACCACGGACATTCAGTGTGTGAGGCGAGTGTTACTAACCGAGCCACAAGAGGTATACATGGTTTCTTGTGGATCTGGAGTCACTGAGAAGTATTCCCGAAGGCAGAAATGGTATGCCTGGTGGCGCAGGAGAGGTGTGTCAGGTGGTCGGGTAATCCATTACAGAAATGCCAGGGTAATGGTCATCGGAGCCGGGGTCCGACACCCAACACTCCAGCCTCCGTAGGAAGATCGTCTCTCTTGACAGCCATTACCGACCTTTCCGTCGCCACTTCTGCCGGGGTCAACCTTTCTGCACTCTCTTCGTTCCTTCTTTACTCCTTCCTTCCTTTATCATCTAGAGTACCTTTACCATCTCTCTCCAGCACATTGCTTCCTTCTTCTTCGTGTGTGAACATTCTCTCCTTATCCTCCCTCTTATTTTTTCCTTTCTCTCTTCCTTACCTCATACCTACTCTCCCTTTTCCTAGCTACTCTGTGCCCTCATAATCTTTCCTTCCCCCACCAATGGTGGGTGAAGGATTATTATTATTATTATTATTATTATTATGGGGAGCGCTAAACCCGTAAGGATTATACAGCGCCTGTAGGGGAGGGATGGAAGGTATTCACAAGCAATTCAGGGAACTGGAGCACAGATCAAATTTCTTAGATCAAGAGCCCCTCACCAGCGTCAAGGAACCTCCTTTGAGGAGGGGGGGGGGTGAAGGAGCTTCACGCTGACGTATATAAATATATAAATAATATATATTATTAATGGTTAAGATGGATGTGGTGAGAGTAGCGCTGTGACGGTACAAGGTATTACTCATGTCCCGTTGAGCACCAGCTGCTGCAATCCTCCCTCCCTCCCTCCATTAATCCTTCCTTTCTCCTTCCCTCATTTCTTCCTTCCTTCTTTCCTTCCCTCCTCCCCAATTCTTTCCTTTCTTTCCAACTACCTCCCTCCATCCTTCTCTTGCTCCTTTCTTTCTTCGTTCCTCCCTCTTCTCTTGCCCTCCTCCTTGTAATGTTTTTCTTACAGTCGTGTTTCCATGGCTCTTGTTGCCCACGTCTAGGAGCTGCAACACAGGTTAATAAGAGAAGTTACCGTGTAGAGAGCTGGCCTGGACACTGTACGTTCAGTTGAGCTTTGGGCGTCACTCAGACGTCTGTAGACCACAAACCTGGTGTAGTAATTGAGGTATTCTACCTGATCCAGTAATGTAGGCGAATTTCAACTTTAGTGATTAGCCTCTTCCATTCTTATCAGATATCCTTCCAAAGAACTAGATTTGCCCTCTTCCTCGGATCGAAATTGATTGCCTCTCATTACCCAGGCGCTGTATGACATACAAATTTAGCGCTTCTCATAAATCTAATAATAATAACGATCTCGTTTTATCCGTTTAAAGGGGTACATTGATGCTAGTGAAGGGATCTTGACCCAAGGAACTGGAGCTACTCTCTACTTTCTAGGATTAAACCAGTTCCTGGACTTCGGTGAGAGGAAGGGTTGAGTTATAACTCTCAGGCTTGCATCGTATCTCTTATATTTATTTATCCTTTTCCTCTTTCTATACATAGTTCAATTAGAGGCTCCCAATAAACTTTTACCCTCGACGCTCCAAATTTCCCTACTACACCTGTACAACAGTTTCTTCAGCTTAAGTATTTAGGTCCCTATCACAATTACTTTGCCACTTGGTTCAAAACTTCTTAAACACTCAACCTCTCCCAGAATCTCTCTCTCTCTCTCCTCTACACTTCTCTCGTCCTCAATTAAATAAACGCTTACTACTTCCCACTTCTCACATCCCACCCTTATTTCATTCCACATAATTCTTGCATTTATACACTTACATTCTCTCTTCTTTCCATAACAGATGATTTAATATTGCCGCTGCTTCTTCCTTAGTTCTGATTCTCTCAGATACACCTGACATAATCTCATTTACACCTCCCCACTGAAATTCTCCTGCCCCCTTTATCTTCGTGACGCTTAGAACCAGAACATCCAGCTTCTTTTCATTCATAACATTCATAATGAATAATTTTTATTTTACATTCATACAACATTCACGCACATTCAAACAGCCCACCATTAAAATGTTTTCCTTAGTCATTTTAGTAATTTTTACAGGTGTTACTAGGACCTTGCTCCCGGTCCTGGTACAAGGTGAGACAAACACACCAGTTTTTCCTTGTAAAACATCTTCTGTTTACATCTTTATGTCCGTGTTTCTAGCCTGTGTAATAGCCACTTTATAATGCCTCTTATTGCTGCTACATTACTAATTGTTTATCGATTGGTAAAGTTTGCAAGGTAAAGTAAGTGGACTTACCCGTCGCAGCTCACCGACGGACAGCGAGTACTGAAAACCAGGGTCAGTAACAAGGAGGTCAGTAACAAGGAGGTCAGTAACAAGGAGGTCAGTAACAACTCGGTCAGTAAAAACAAGGTCAGTAACAAGGTGGTCAGTAACAAGGAGGTCAGTAGCAAGTAGGTCAGTAAGAGGAGGTCAGTAACAAGCAGGTCAGTAACAACTAGGTCAGTAACAACTAGGTCAGTAACAACAAGGTCAGTAACAACAAGGTCAGTAACAAGCAGGTCAGTAACAAGTAGGTCAGTAACAAGCAGGCCAGTAACAACTAGGTCAGTAACAACTAGGTCAGTAACAACAAGGTCAGTAACAAGCAGGCCAGTAACAACTAGGTCAGTAACAACTAGGTCAGTAACAACAAGGTCAGTAACAAGTAGGTCAGTAACAAGCAGGCCAGTAACAACTAGGTCAGTAACAACTAGGTCAGTAACAACAAGGTCAGTAACAAGCAGGCCAGTAACAACTAGGTCAGTAACAACTAGGTCAGTAACAACAAGGTCAGTAACAAGCAGGTCAGTAACAAGCAGCCAAGTAACAAGCAGGCCAGTAACAACCAGGTCAGTAAGAAGCAGGTCAGTTACAACCAGCGGAATGCGTTTTAGCGGAACATATACTAGTCACAGAACCATCAATGAAGGATAATGTTGGTGAGAACCTAACTGAACTGTGAGACCCAGCCACCTTGCTCCTGGTGAGCCGGACTGGCTCAGCTGCTGCTCCTGCTGAGCCAGACTGGCTCAGCTGCTGCTCCTGCTGAGCCGGACTGGCTCAGCTGCTGCTCCTGCTGAGCCGGACTGGCTCAGCTGCTGCTCCTGCTGAGCCGGACTGGCTCAGCTGCTGCTCCTGCTGAGAACCATTTAATGAAATATATAAATTTTTCATTAAAAAAGTTCTCGTAAGAAAACCGGATAACTGAATGAGTATCGTACCGTGTTGTTGTCATGGCCGGGGGGGGGGATATATGAGGATATGTGACCTTTGGTGCTCTGGGGGGTATATGAGGATATGTGACCTTTGGTGCTCTGGGGGGTATATGAGGATATGTGACCTTTGGTGCTCTGGGGAGGATATATGAGGATATGTGACCTTTGGTGCTCTGGGGGGATATATGAGGATATGTGACCTTTGGTGCTCTGGGGGTATATTAGGATATGTGACATTTGGTGCTCTGGGGGGGTATATGAGGATATGTGACCTTTGGTACTCTGGGGGGTATATGAGGATATGTGACCTTTGGTGCTCTGGGGAGGATATATGAGGATATGTGACCTTTGGTGCTCTGGGGGGATATATGAGGATATGTGACCTTTGGTGCTCTGGGGGGTATATTAGGATATGTGACCTTTGGTGCTCTTGAGGGATATATGAGGATATGTGACCTTTGGTGCTCTGGGGGGGTATATGAGGATATGTGACCTTTGGTGCTCTGGGGGGTATATGAGGATATGTGATCTTTGGTGCTCTGGGGGGTATATGAGGATATGTGACCTTTGGTGCTCTGGGGGGATATATGAGGATATGTGACCTTTGGTGCTCTGGGGGGATATATGAGGATATGTGACCATCGGTGCTCTGGGGGGATATATGAGAATATGTGACCTTTGGTGCTCTGGGGGGATATATGAGGATATGTGACCTTTGGTGCTCTGGGGGATATATGAGAATATGTGACCTTTGGTGCTCTGGGGGGATATATGAGGATATGTGACCTTTGGTGCTCAGGGGGGATATATGAGGATATGTGACCTTTGGTGCTCTGGGGAGATATATGAGGATATGTGACATTTGGTGCTCTGGGGGGATATATGAGGATATGTGACCTATGGTGCTCTGGGGGGAATATATGAGGATATGTGACCTTTGGTGCTCTGGGGGGATATATGAGGATATGTGACCTTTGGTGCTCTGGGGGAGATATATGAGGATATGTGACCTTTGGTGCTCTGGGGGATATATGAGGATATGTGACCTTTGGTGCTCTGGGAGAATATATGAGGATATGTGACCTTTGGTGCTCTGGGGGGATATATGAGGATATGTGACCTTTGGTGCTCTGGGGGGATATATGAGGATATGTGACCTTTGGTGCTCTGGGGAGATATATGAGGATATGTGACATTTGGTGCTCTGGGGGGATATATGAGGATATGTGACCTATGGTGCTCTGGGGGGAATATATGAGGATATGTGACCTTTGGTGCTCTGGGGGGATATATGAGGATATGTGACCTTTGGTGCTCTGGGGGAGATATATGAGGATATGTGACCTTTGGTGCTCTGGGGGATATATGAGGATATGTGACCTTTGGTGCTCTGGGAGAATATATGAGGATATGTGACCTTTGGTGCTCTGGGGGGATATATGAGGATATGTGACCTTTGGTGCTTTGGGGGGATATATGAGGATATGTGACCTTAATGCTCTGGGGGAGATATATGAGGATATTTGACCTTTGGTGCTCTGGGGGATATATGAGGATATGTGACCTTTGGTGCTCTGGGGGATATATGAGGATATGTGACCTTTGGTGCTCTGGGGTGGATATATGAGGATATGTGACCTTTGGGGCTCTGGGGGGATATATGAGGATATGTGACCTTTGGTGCTCTGGGGGATATACGAGGATATGTGACCTTTGGTGCTCTGGGGGATATATGAGGATATGTGACCTTTGGTGCTCTGGGGGGATATATGAGGATATGTGAACTTTGGTGCGCTGGGGGAGATATATGAGGATATGCGACCTTTGGTGCTCTGGGGGGGATATATGAGGATATGTGACCTTTGGTGCTCTGGGGGGGATATATGAGGATATGTGACCTTTGGTGTTCTGGGGGGATATATGAGGATATGTGACCTTTGGTGCTCTGGGGGGGATATATGAGGATATGTGACCTTTGGTGTTCTGGGGGGATATATGAGGATATGTGACCTTTGGTGCTCTGGGGGGATATATGAGGATATGTGACCTATGGTGCTCTGGGGGGATATATGAGGATATGTGACCTTTGGTGCTCTGGGGGGATATATGAGGATATGTGACTTTTGGTGCTCTGGGGGGATATATGAGGATATGTGACCTTTGGTGCTCTGGGGAGATATATGAGGATATGTGACATTTGGTGCTCTGGGGGGATATATGAGGATATGTGACCTATGGTGCTCTGGGGGGAATATATGAGGATATGTGACCTTTGGTGCTCTGGGGGGATATATGAGGATATGTGACCTTTGGTGCTCTGGGGGAGATATATGAGGATATGTGACCTTTGGTGCTCTGGGGGATATATGAGGATATGTGACCTTTGGTGCTCTGGGAGAATATATGAGGATATGTGACCTTTGGTGCTCTGGGGGGATATATGAGGATATGTGACCTTTGGTGCTTTGGGGGGATATATGAGGATATGTGACCTTAATGCTCTGGGGGAGATATATGAGGATATTTGACCTTTGGTGCTCTGGGGGATATATGAGGATATGTGACCTTTGGTGCTCTGGGGGATATATGAGGATATGTGACCTTTGGTGCTCTGGGGGAATATACGAAAACATGTGACCTTTGGTGGTCTGGGGAAATATACGAGAATATGTGACCTTTGGTGCTCTGGGGGGATATATGAGGATATGTGACCTTTGGTGCTCTTCTGGGATATATGAGGATATGTGACCTTTGGTGCTCTGGGGGGATATATGAGGATATGTGATCTTTGGTGCTTTGGGGGGATATATGAGGATATGTGACCTTTGGTGCTCTGGGGGGTATATGAGGATATGTGACCTTTGGTGCTCTGGGGGGTATATGAGGATATGTGATCTTTTGTGCTCTGGGGGGTATATGAGAATATGTGACCTTTGGTGCTCTGGGGGGTATATGAGGATATGTGACCTTTGGTGCTCTGGGGGGGTATATGAGGATATATGATCTTTGGTGCTATGGGGGGATATATGAGGATATGTGACCTTTGGTGCTCTGGGGTGATATATGAGGATATGTGACCTTTGGTGCTCTGGGGGGATATATGAGGATATGTGACCTTTGGTGCTCTGGGGGGATATATGAGGATATGTGACCTTTGGTGCTCTGGGTTGATATATGAGGATATGTGACCTTTGGTGCTCTGGGGGGGATATATGAGGATATGTGACCTTTGGTGCTCTCGGGGGATATATGAGGATATGTGACCTTTCGTGCTCTGGGGGGTATATGAGGATATGTGACGTTTGGTGCTCTGGGGGGGTATATGAGGATATGTGACCTTTGGTGCTCTGGGGGGGTAAATGAGGATATGTGACCTTTGGTGCTCTGGGGTGTATATGAGGATATGTGACCTTTGGTGCTCTGGGGGATATATGAGGATATGTGACCTTTGGTGCTCTGGGGGGGATATATGAGGATATATGACCTTTGGTGCTCTGGGGGTATATGAGGATATGTGACCTTTGGTGCTCTGGGGGTGTATGAGGATATGTGACCTTTGGTGCTCTGGGGAGTATATGAGGATATGTGACCTTTGGTGCTCTGTGGGGGATATATGAGGATATGTGACCTTTGGTGCTCTGGGGGGATATATGAGGATATGTGATCTTTGGTGCTCTGGGGGATAAATGAGGATACGTGACCTTTGGTGCTCTGGGGGTATATGTGGATATGTGACCTTTGGTGCTCTGGGGGGTATATGAGGATATGTGACGTTTGGTGCTCTGGGGGTATATGAGGATATGTGACCTTTGGTGCTCTGGGGGGTATATGAGGATATGTGACCTTTGGTGCTCTGGGGGGTATATGAGGATATGTGACCTTTGGTGCTCTGGGGGGTATATGAGGATATGTGACCTTTGGTGCTCTGGGGGGTATATGAGGATATGTGACCTTTGGTGCTCTGGGGGGATATATGAGGATATGTGACTTTTGGTGCTCTGGGAGGATGTATGAGGATATGTGAGCTTTGGTGCTCTGGCGGGGATATATGAGGATATGTGACCTCTGGTGCTCTGGCAGGATATATGAGGATATGTGACCTTTGGTGCTCTGGGTTTATATATGAGGATATGTGACCTTTGGTGCTCTGGGGGGATATATGAGGATATGTGACCTTTGGTGCTCTGGGGGATATATGAGGATATGTGACCTTTGGTGCTCTGGGGGTATATGAGGATATGTGACCTTTGGTGCTCTGGGGGGTATACGAGGATATGTGACCTTTGGTGCTCTGGGGGGTATGTGAGGATATGTGACCTTTGGTGCTCTGGGGGGTATATGAGGATATGTGACCTTTGGTGCTCTGGGGGTATATGAGGATATGTGACCTTTGGTGCTCTGGGGGGTATATGAGGATATGTGACATTTGGTGCCCTGGGGGGTATATGAGGATATGTGACCTTTGGTGCTCTGGGGGTATATGAGGATATGCGACCTTTGGTGCTCTGGAGGGTATATGAGGATATGTGACCTTTGGTGCTCTGGGGGATATATGAGGATATGTGACCTTTGGTGCTCTGGGGGGATATATGAGGATATGTGACCTTTGGTGCTCTGGGGGGTATATGAGGATATGTGACCTTTGGTGCTCTGGGGAGTATGTGAGGATATGTGACCTTTGGTGCTCTGGGGGTATATGAGGATATGTGACCTTTGGTGCTCTTGGGGGGATATATGAGGATATGTGACCTTTGGTGCTCTGGGGGGTATATGAGGATATGTGACCTTTGGTGCTCTGGGGGGTATATGAGGATATGTGACCTTTGTTGCTCTGGGGGAGATATAGGAGGATATGTGACCTTTGGTGCTTTGGGGGGATATATGAGGATATGTGACCTTTGGTGCTCTGGGGGAGATATATGAGGATATGTGACCTTTGGTGCTGTGGGGGGATATATGAGGATATGTGACCTTTGGTGCTCTGGGGGGATATATGAGGATATGTGATATTGGTGCTCTGGGGGGATATATGAGGATATGTGACCTTTGGTGCTCTGGGGGAATATATGAGGATATGTGACCTTTGGTGCTCTGGGGGATATATGAGGATATGTGAACTTTGGTGCTCTGGGGGGGATATATGAGGATATGTGACCTTTGGTGCTCTGGGGGATATATGAGGATATGTGACCTTTGGTGCTCTGGGTGGATATATGAGGATATGTAACCTTTGGTGCTCTGGGGGGGATATATGAGGATATGTGACTTTGGTGCTTTGGGGGGATATATGAGGATATGTGACCTTAATGCTCTGGGGAGATATATGAGGATATGTGACCTTTGGTGCTCTGGGGAGGATATATGAGGATATATGAGGATATGTGACCTTTGGGGCCCTGGGGGGATATATGAGGATATGTGACCTTTGGTGCTCTGGGGGGATATATGAGGATATGTGATATTGGTGCTCTGGGGGGCTATATGAGGATATGTGACCTTTGGTGCTCTGGGGGAATATATGAGGATATGTGACCTTTGGTGCTCTGGGGGATATATGAGGATATGTGAACTTTGGTGCTCTGGGGGGGATATATGAGGATATGTGACCTTTGGTGCTCTGGGGGATATATGAGGATATATGACCTTTGGTGCTCTGGGTGGATATATGAGGATATGTAACCTTTGGTGCTCTGGGGGGGATATATGAGGATATGTGACTTTGGTGCTTTGGGGAGGATATATGAGGATATATGAGGATATGTGACCTTTGGGGCCCTGGGGGGATATATGAGGATATGTGACCTTTGGTGCTCTGGGGGATATATGAGGATATGTGACCTTAATGCTCTGGGGAGATATATGAGGATATGTGACCTTTGGTGCTCTGGGGAGGATATATGAGGATATGTGACCTTTGGGGCCTTGGGGGGATATATGAGGATATGTGACCTTTGGTGCTCTGGGGGATATATGAGGATATGTGACCTTCGGTGCTCTGGGGGGATATATGAGGATATGTGACCTATGGTGCTCTGGGGGATATACGAGGATATGTGACCTTTGGTGCTCTGAGGGGATAAACGAGAATATGTGAGCTTTGGTTCTCTGAGGGAATATACGAGAATATGTGACCTTTAGTGCTCTGGGGGAATATACGAGAATATGTGACCTTTGGTGCTCTGGGGGGATAAACGAGAATATGTGACCTTTGGTGCTCTGGGGGAATATACGAAAATATGTGACCTTTGGTGGTCTGGGGAAATATACGAGAATATGTGACCTTTGGTGCTCTGGGGGGATATATGAGGATATGTGACCTTTGGTGCTCTGGGGGAAATACGAGGATATGTGACCTTTGGTGCTCTGGGGGCATATACGAGAATATGTGACCTTCGGTGCTCTGGGGGGATATACGAGAACATGTGACCTTTGGTGCTCTGGGGGATATGCGAAGATATATGACCTTTGGTGCTCTGGGGGAATATACGAGGATATGTGACCATTGGTGCTCTGGGGGTATACGAAAATATGTGACCTTTGGTGCTCTGGGGGATATACGAGGATGTGTGACCTTTGGTGCTCTGGGGGATATACGAGGATATGTAACCTTCGGTGCTCTGGGGGGATATACGGTGATATGTGACCTTTGGTGCTCTGGGGGGATATATGAGGATATGTGACCTTTGGTGCTTTGGGGGATATACGAGAATGTGTGACCTTTGGTGCTCTGGGGGATATATTAGGATATGTGACCTTTGGTGCTCTGGGGGGATATACGAGGATATGTAACTTTTGGTGCATTGGGGGATATATGAGAATCATGGATTGAATCATGGGAGAATGAATCATGGGAGAGTGAATCATGGGAGAGTGAATCATGGGAGAGTGTATCATGGGAGAGTGAATCATGGGAGAGTGAATCATGGGAGAGTGTATCATGGGAGAGTGAATCATGGGAGAGTGTATCATGGGAGAGTGAATCATGGGAGAGTGAATCATGGGAGAATGTATCATGGGAGAGTGAATCATGGGAGAGTGAATCATGGGAGAGTGTATCATGGGAGAGTGAATCATGGGAGAATGAATCATGGGAGAGTGTATCATGGGAGAGTGAATCATGGGAGACTGAATCATGGGAGAGTGAATCATGGGAGAGTGAATCATGGGAGAGTGAATCATGGGAGAGTGAATCATTGTAGAGTGTATCATGGGAGAGTGAATCATGGGAGAGTGAATCATGGGAGAGTGTATCATGGGAGAGTGAATCATGGGAGAGTGTATCATGGGAGAGTGAATCATGGGAGAGTGAATCATGGGAGAGTGTATCATGGGAGAGTGTATCATGGGAGAGTGAATCATGGGAGAGTGTATCATGGGAGAGTGAATCATGGGAGAGTGAATCATGGGAGAGTGAATCATGGGAGAGTGTATCATGGGAGAGTGTACCATGGGAGAGTGAATCATGGGAGAGTGAATCATGGGAGAGTGAATCATGGGAGAGTGTATCATGGGAGAGTGAATCATGGGAGAGTGAATCATGGGAGAGTGTATCATGGGAGAGTGAATCATGGGAGAGTGTATCATGGGAGAGTGAATCATGGGAGAGTGAATCATGGGAGAGTGAATCATGGGAGAGTGTATCATGGGAGAGTGAATCATGGGAGAGTGAATCATGGGAGAGTGTATCATGGGAGAGTGAATTGGGAGAGTGTATCTTGGGAGAGTGAATCATGGGAGAGTGAATCATGGGAGAGTGAATCATGGGAGAGTGAATCATGGGAGAGTGAATCATGGGAGAGTGTATCATGGGAGAGTGAATCATGGGAGAGTGTATCATGGGAGAGTGAATCATGGGAGAGTGAATCATGGGAGAGTGAATCATGGGAGAGTGAATCATGGGAGAGTGTATCATGGGAGAGTGAATCATGGGAGAGTGAATCATGGGAGAGTGTATCATGGGAGAGTGTATCATGGGAGAGTGTATCATGGGAGAGTGTATCATGGGAAAGTGAATCATGGGAGAGTGTATCATGGGAGAGTGTATCATGGGAGAGTGAATCATGGGAGAGTGTATCATGGGAGAGTGTATCATGGGAGAGTGTATCATGGGAAAGTGAATCATGGGAGAGTGTATCATGGGAGAGTGTATCATGGGAGAGTGAATCATGGGAGAGTGTATCATGGGAGAGTGAATCATGGGAGAGTGTATCATGGGAGAGTGTATCATGGGAGAGTGAATCATAGGAGAGTGTATCATGGGAGAGTGAATCATGGGAGAGTGAATCATGGGAGAGTGTATCATGGGAGAGTGTATCATGGGAGAGTGTATCATGGGAGAGTGTATCATGGGAGAGTGAATCATGGGAGAGTGTATCATGGGAGAGTGTATCATGGGAGAGTGAATCATGGGAGAGTGAATCATGGGAGAGTAAATTATGGGAGAGTGTATCATGGGAGAGTGAATCATGGGAGAGTGTATCATGGGAGAGTGTATCATGGGAGAGTGAATCATGGGAGAGTGAATCATGGGAGAGTGTATCATGGGAGAGTGAATCATGGGAGAGTGTATCATGGGAAAGTGAATCATGGGAGAGTGAATCATGGGAGAGTGAATCATGGGAGAGTGTATCATGGGAGAGTGAATCATGGGAGAGTGTATCATGGGAGAGTGAATCATGGGAGAGTGTATCATGGGAGAGTGTATCATGGGAGAGTGAATCATGGGAGAGTGTATCATGGGAGAGTGAATCATGGGAGAGTGAATCATGGGAGAGTGAATCATGGGAGAGTGTATCATGGGAGAGTGAATCATGGGAGAGTGAATCATGGGAGAGTGTATCATGGGAGAGTGTATCATGGGAGAGTGTATCATGGGAGAGTGTATCGTGGGAAAGTGAATCATGGGAGAGTGTATCATGGGAGAGTGTATCATGGGAGAGTGAATCATGGGAGAGTGTATCATGGGAGAGTGAATCATGGGAGAGTGAATCATGGGAGAGTGTATCATGGGAGAGTGAATCATGGGAGAGTGTATCATGGGAGAGTGAATCATGGGAGAGTGAATCATGGGAGAGTGAATCATGGGAGAGTGAATCATGGGAGAGTGTATCATGGGAGAGTGAATCATGGGAGAGTGAATCATGGGAGAGTGTATCATGGGAGAGTGTATCATGGGAGAGTGAATCATGGGAGAGTGTATCATGGGAGAGTGAATCATGGGAGAGTGAATCATGGGAGAGTGTATCATGGGAGAGTGTATCATGGGAGAGTGAATCATGGGAGAGTGTATCATGGGAGAGTGTATCATGGGAGAGTGAATCATGGGAGAGTGTATCATGGGAGAGTGTATCACGGGAGAGTGAATCATGGGAGAGTGTATCATGGGAGAGTGAATCATGGGAGAGTGTATCATGGGAGAGTGTATCATGGGAGAGTGAATCATGGGAGAGTGAATCATGGGAGAGTGTATCATGGGAGAGTGAATCATGGGAGAGTGTATCATGGGAGAGTTTATCACGGGAGAGTGAATCATGGGAGAGTGTATCATGGGAGAGTGAATCATGGGAGAGTGAATCATGGGAGAGTGAATCATGGGTGAGTGAATCATGGGAGAGTGTATCATGGGAGAGTGAATCATTGGAGAGTGAATCATGGGAGAGTGTATCATGGGAGAGTGTATCATGGGAGAGTGTATCATGGGAGAGTGTATCATGGGAGAGTGAATCATGGGAGAGTGAATCATGGGAGAGTGTATCATGGGAGAGTGTATCATGGGAGAGTGAATCCTGTCAGAGTGCTAAACCTATAAAGAAGGTGGGAAATGGAAAGTAATTTTGACCTTTGGTGCTCTGATTGCACACCTGACCTTTATGAATTATACACGTGTATATATCAGACAAGTGTATATGTTAAACACGTGTGTATATTGTAGACACGTGTGTATATATTAGACATGTGTGTATATTGCTGTGAGGAAGGTTATCTGAAGGATGCTTCCCGTGGTCAGCACCCCCTCTACTCAGCGCCCTTGACCCGGGCTACTTGGTCCCAGACCAGGTCCCAGGTTTGGTTGCGTGGGACAGATCTTATCTCGCTTCTTTTTTTTTTTTAATCTATCCGGGGCAATAAAAAAAATAAAAGTTTTTATTAAGAAAGATTTGCAGGGTGTTATCCCTTCTTGGTCGTCCCTTTCATCTCTCTTTACCTCTCTCTCTCTCTCTTTCTCTCCCTCGCTCGCTCGCTTCCTTATAGCCAGAGCAGAGGTATGTAGCTTTCAGTGTCGGGTGAAGAGTGACCCTCTCTAGGCATATATCTCAGCAGGAAGGTGACAACTGGAGAGGCAAAACTGAGACACCAGGGAAGACCTGAGAGAGAGAGAGAGAGAGAGAGAGAGAGAGAGAGAGAGAGAGAGAGAGAGAGAGAGAGAGAGAGAGAGAGAGAGAGAGAGAGAGAGAGAGAGAGAGAGAGAGAGAGAGAGAGAGAGAGAGAGAGAGAGAGAGAGAGAGAGAGAGAGAGAGAGAGAGAGAGATCGTAGAGGTTGAGTGGGAGGGATGGAAAGGTGAGGGAGATGGAAAAGAGTCTAGAAGTGAGGGGAGGGGGAAAAACGGAGAGTGAGACTAGAAATAAGAGGGATGTGGAACAAGTGAAAGATGAGAAATGTAAGAATGAGGAAAAAAAGACTGGAGGGGCATAGGTAAGAGAGAAAGAAAATGCCGCTATAACTATAGGTGGAATACCAAAGAAACTATAAACGGAGGAAGTGAAAGTGAAAGAGATAAGAAAGGGAGGGAAGAGAATAAAGAAAAAGGACAGACTAGGAGAGAGTTAGACTGAGGGAGTTAGATTGGGAGGGAGTTAGACTGAGGGAGGGAATTAAGTTGATGGAGAGAGTTAGACTGAGGGCGGGAATTAGACTGAGAGAGAGTTAGACTGGGAGGGAGAGAGTTAAACTGAGAGGAAAATAGTTAGATTGAGGGAGGGAGTTAGACTGAGGGAGAGAGTTAGATTGAGAGAGAGAGAGTTAGACTGTGAGACGGAATTAGACTGAGGGAGAGAGTTAGACTGGGAGGGAGAGAGTTAGACTGAGGGAGGGAATTAGACTGAGGGAGAGAGAGTCAGACCGGGGGAGAGAGAAAGAGAGTTAGAGTGAGGGAGGGAGTGGGGGTGTCGTCAAGGAGGGAGAGAGTCAGAGAGGGAGGTAACACCTTCAGCTGTCATCTCAGTCTCGTCTCTCACAAACAACAACTTCATCTCCAGTTCTTGAATAAATCAACCAAGACAAAACTGCAACTAAATTTTTACTTCCAGTGCTAGGTGTGCCGTAGCTCGGTCGCTAGCGCACTCACCTCACACACTCAGGTCCGGAGTTCGAGCCTCCTCCGGTACGCCTGGAAAACATTAGATATTATTATTATTAATCAGTTGCAGCGGCCGGAGCACAACTACCAGGTCCACTAAGACACTTGCCACTTGATGAAGAAGATAAGATGGGACAGTGTCACTAGTGGTATGACACAAGTATCAGTGTCATGGGGCTGTGTCACTAGTGGTATGACACAAGTATCAGTGTCATGGGGCAGTGTCACTAGTGGTATGACACAAGTATCAGTGTCATGGGGCAGTGTCACTAGTGGTATGACACAAGTATCAGTGTCATGGGGCAGTGCCACTAGTGGTATGACACAAGTATCAGTGTCATGGGACAGTGTCACTAGTGGTATGACACAAGTATCAGTGTCATGGGGCAGTGTTACTAGTGGTATGACACAAGTATCAGTGTCATGGGGCAGTGTCAGTGTCATACAATCGTGGTCAGGGGGCAGTGTCACCTAAGTGGTATGACAGCTATCTGTCATGGGGCAGTGTCACTAGTGGTATGACACAAGTATCAGTGTCATGGGGCAGTGTCACTAGTGGTATGACACAAGTATCAGTGTCATGGGGCAGTGTTACTAGTGGTATGACACAAGTATCAGTGTCATGGGGCAGTGTTACTAGTGGTATGACACAAGTATCAGTGTCATGGGGCAGTGTTACTAGTGGTATGACACAAGTATCAGTGTCATGGGGCAGTGTCACCTGTAAGACAACACATAAATCAGCAGTTGCACCAAAAATTCTTTAAATCTGTTAAACAAAAAATTCCAAGAGGAAATAAAGATTTATAGGAATAATGAATAAAGTTATTGGATAAAATTTTATTTAACAGATTAACTAAAATATAAAAATCAAAACGGCACAATACTCCTAGTGGAACAACACACAAAGAGGTATGATAAAGCTCATGGAGCAGGAAGAGTGACCTAGTAGCGACCAGTGAAGAGGAGGGAGCAGGAGCTGTGAATCGACCCCTACAACCACAACTAGGTGAGTACAAATAACCCACAGATAGGTGAAAGGAGCTTACTATGACGTTTCGGACCGACTTGGACCATTTGGAAAGTCACACTGACACACACACACACACACACACACACACACACACACACACACACACACACACACACACACACACACACACACACACATAGAGGACGGGACCGAGAGAGGAAGAAAAAGTAGTGGTAGTGGTAATGCTGGTAGTGGTAGTAGTTGTAGTAAAAGTAGTAG
The DNA here is from genome assembly GCF_038502225.1 of Cherax quadricarinatus. Taxonomy (NCBI): domain Eukaryota; kingdom Metazoa; phylum Arthropoda; class Malacostraca; order Decapoda; family Parastacidae; genus Cherax; species Cherax quadricarinatus. Next base: position 12,822,108 of record NC_091305.1, read on the forward strand.
TGGTAGTAGAAAGTAGTTAGTGTGACTTTGTAAATGGTACAAGTCGGACCGAAACGTCGTTGTAGACTTCTCTCTCTACTACGTGAGGGTTATTTGTGTATTGTAAGTGAAATATATGCTAAAACGACTAAACGTGAAAAAAAGATTTATAAGGATTGAACAAATGGAATAGATCATGAATGATGGAATGTAGAGTGTACAATTGTCAGGTGTAGATGGGTGAAAGTACACACAGGCTCCATGGACAGTACACACAGGCTCCATGGACAGTAGACACAGGCTCCATGGACAGTACACACAGGCTCCATGGACAGTACACACAGGCTCCATGGAAAGTGCTCTACATGTTGTGTCAGAGGAAGTGATCTTGAGGAGACAGTAAAGAGAGAAGGATCACCAACAGACCAACACATCATCACTGTGCGTCTGGATTTTAAGACACAATACGAAAAATAAGAGGTGTTTACTGTCACTACGTATTGCTCAGTGTTGAGCGAAACGTAAATGCATGAATGTACAGTTACAGAAAAACGTTCCAGAGCTTTGTCAAGTTATTACAAACAATACACGGACAAGGAGGATACTTATAGTTAATACACGTACACAGAGGATACATCTAGTTAATAATACTCGGACACAGAGGATACATCTAGTTAATAATACTAGGACACAGAGGATACATCTAGTTAATAATACACGGACACAGAGGATACATATAGGTAATAATACACGGACACAGAGGATACATACAGGTAATAATACTCGGACACAGAGGATACATCTAGTTAATAATACTCGGACACAGAGGATACATATAGGTAATAATACTCGGACACAGAGGATACATATAGGTAATAATACACGGACACAGAGGATACATACAGGTAATAATACACGGATACAGAGGATACATACAGGTAATAATACACGGACACAGGATACACACAGGTAATAATACACGGACACAGAGGATACATACAGGTAATAATACACGGACACAGAGGATACATACAGGTAATAATACACAGACACAGAGGATACATACAGGTAATAATACACGGACACAGAGGATACATACAGGTAATAATACACGGACACAGGATACATATAGGTAATAATACACGGACACAGAGGATACATATAAGTAATAATACACGGACACAGAGGATACATATAGGTAATAATACACGGACACAGAGGATACATATAGTTAATAATACTCGGACACAGAGGATACATATAGTTAATAATGCACGGACACAGAGGATACATACAGGTAATAATACACGGACACAGAGGATACATATAGGTAATAATACACGGGCACAGAGGATACATATAGTTAATACACGGACACAGAGGATGCATATAGGTAATAATACACGGACACAGAGGATACATATAGGTAATAATACACGGACACAGAGGATATATAGTTAATAATACAAGGACGCAGAGGATACGTATAGTTAATAGTACTCGGACACAAAGGACACATATAGTTAATAATACACGGACACAGAGGATACATATAGTTAATAATACACGAACACAGAGGATACATATAGATAATAATACACGGACACAGAGGATACATATAGGTAATAATACACGGACACAGAGGATACATATAGGTAATAATACACGGACACAGAGGATACATATAGTTAATAATACTCGGACACAGAGGACACATATAGTTAATAATACACGGACACAAAGGATACATATAGGTAATAATACACGGACACAGAGGATACATATAGGTAATAATACACGGACACAGAGGATACATACAGGTAATAATACACGGACACAGAGGATACATATAGGCAATAATACACGGACACAGAGGATACATACAGGTAATAATACACGAACACAGAGGATACCTATAGGTAATAATACACGGACACAGAGGATACATATAGGTAATAATACACGGACACAGAGGATACATATAGTTAATACACGTACACAGAGGATACATATAGTTAATAATACTCGGACACAGAGGATACATATAGGTAATAATACACGGACACAGAAGATACAAATAGTTAATAATACACGGACACAGAGGATACATATAGTTAATAATACACGGACACAGAGGATACATATAGGTAATAATACACGGACACAGAGGATACATATAGGTAATAATACACGGACACAGAGGATACATATAGTTAATAATACACGGACACAGATGATACATATGGTTTATAATACACGGACACAGAGGATACATATAGCTAATAATACATGGACACAGAGGATACACATAGTTAATAATACACGGACACAGAGGATACATATAGTTAATAATACACGGACACAGAGGATACATATAGTTAATAATACACGGACACAGAGGATACATATAGTTAATAATACACGGACACAGAGGATACATATAGTTAATAATACACGGACACAGAGGATACATATAGTTAATACACGGACACAGAGGATACATATAGGTAATAATACACGGACACAGAGGATATATAGTTAATAATACAAGGACGCAGAGGATACGTATAGTTAATAGTACTCGGACACAAAGGACACATATAGTTAATAATACACGGACACAGAGGATACATATAGTTAATAATACACGAACACAGAGGATACATATAGATAATAATACACGGACACAGAGGATACATATAGGTAATAATACACGGACACAGAGGATACATATAGGTAATAATACACGGACACAGAGGATACATATAGTTAATAATACTCGGACACAGAGGACACATATAGTTAATAATAAACGGACACAAAGGATACATATAGGTAATAATACACGGACACAGAGGATACATATAGGTAATAATACACGGACACAGAGGATACATACAGGTAATAATACACGGACACAGAGGATACATATAGGCAATAATACACGGACACAGAGGATACATACAGGTAATAATACACGGACACAGAGGATACCTATAGGTAATAATACACGGACACAGAGGATACATATAGGTAATAATACACGGACACAGAGGATACATATAGTTAATACACGTACACAGAGGATACATATAGTTAATAATACTCGGACACAGAGGATACATATAGGTAATAATACACGGACACAGAAGATACATATAGTTAATAATACACGGACACAGAGGATACATATAGTTAATAATACACGGACACAGAGGATACATATAGGTAATAATACTCGGACACAGAGGATACATATAGGTAATAATACACGGACACAGAGGATACATATAGTTAATAATACACGGACACAGATGATACATATGGTTTATAATACACGGACACAGAGGATACATATAGTTAATAATACATGGACACAGAGGATACATATAGTTAATAATACACGGACACAGAGGATACATATAGTTAATAATACACGGACACAGAGGATACATATAGTTAATAATACACGGACACAGAGGATACATATAGTTAATAATACACGGACACAGAGGATACATATAGTTAATACACGGACACAGAGGATACATATAGTTAATAATACACGGACACAGAGGATACATATAGTTAATAATACACGGGCACAGAGGACACATATAGTTAATAATACACGGACACAGAGGATACATATAATTAATAATACACGGGCACAGAGGACACATATATTTAATAATACACGGACACAGAGGACACATATAGTTAATAATACACGGACACAGAGGATACATATAGTTAATAATACACGGACACAGAGGATACATATAGTTTATAATACACGGACTCAGTGGATACATATAGTTAATAATACACGGACACAGAGGATGCATATAGTTAATAATACACGGGCACAGAGGACACATATAGTTAATAATACACGGACACAGAGGATACATATAGTTAATAATACACGGACATAGAGGATACATATAGTTAATAATACACGGACATAGAGGATACATATAGTTAATAATACACGGACATAGAGGGTACATATAGTTAATACACGGACATAGAGGATACATATAGTTAATAATACACGGAAATAGAGGATACATATAGTTAATAATACACGGACATAGAGGATACATATAGTTAATAATACACGGAAATAGAGGATACGTATACATAGCAATACGAGGCAAAAAATCATTAGAATTGAAGAACCTTAACTGGTCCGTGCAGCAGCAGCAGCAGCAGCACTAGTAGCAGTAGTGGTAGTAGTAGTAGTAGTAGTAGTAGTAGTAGTAGTAGTAGTAGTAGTAGTAGTAGTAGTAGTAGTAGTAGTAGTAGTAGTAGTAGTAGTAATAATAGTAGTAGTAGTAGTAGTAGTAGTAGTAGTAGTAGTAGTAGTAGTAGTAGTAGTAGTATGAATGTATGTTTGTATATCACCTATTTTTACTCATGTTTTTGGTTGCAGGGGTCGATTCACAGCTCCTGGCCCCGCCCCTTAGCTGGTTGCTACTCGGTCCACTCTCCGTGAGCTTTACCGTATCTCTCCTGAAAACTCTGTATGGATCCTGCCTCCAGTACATCACTCTCCAGATTGTTCTACTTCCTGACAACTCTATAACTGAAGAAATACTTCATGACATCACTGTGATTCTTGTGTGTGTGTGTGTGTGTGTGTGTGTGTGTGTGTGTGTGTGTGTGTGTGTGTGTGTGTGTGTGTGTGTGTGTGTGTGTGTGTGTGTGTGTATGTGTGTGTGTGTGTGTGTGTGTATGTGTGTGTGTGTGTGTGTGTGTGTGTGTGTGTGTGTGTGTGTGTGTGTGTGTATGTGTGTGTGTGTGTGTGTGTGTGTGTGTGTGTGTGTGTGTGTGTGTGTGTGTGTGTATGTGTGTGTGTGTGTGTGTGTGTATGTGTGTGTGTGTGTGTGTGTGTGTGTGTGTGTGTGTGTGTGTGTGTGTGTGTGTGTGTGTGTGTGTGTGTGTGTGTGTGTGTGTGTGTGTGTGTGTGTGTGTGTGTGTGTGTGTGTGTGTGTGTGTGTGTGTGTGTGTGTGTGTGTACTCACCTAACTCCCCTAATTGTGGTTACAGGGGTCGAGACTCAGCTCCTGGCCCCGCCTCTTCACTGAGTGCTACTAGGTCCTGTCTCTCCCTGCTCCATGAACTTTATTATACCTCATCTTAAAGCTATGTATGGATCCTGCCTCCACTACATCACTTGCTAGGCTATTCCACTTCCTGACAACTCTATGACTGAAGAAATGCTTCCTAACATCCCTTTGACTCATCTGGGTCTTCAACTTCCAATTGTGACCCCTTGTTTCTATGTCCCATCTCTAGAACATCCTGTCTCTGTCCACCTTGTCTGTTTCATGAAGTATTTTGTATGTCGTTATCATGTCTCCCCTAACCCTCCTGTCCTCCAGCGTCGTCAGGCCGATTTCCCTTAACCTTTCTTCGTCTGTACTCATCTAGTTGAGGTTGCAGGGACCGAGTCCTAGCTCCTGGCCTGCGTGTGTGTGTGTGTTTGTGTGCAAATGTTTGTCTAAGTTCTTGTTTTAGTAAGCAAAATTGGCTACATCCACAATGTTCTGCTTCTGTATCCTGTATGGTAGTTACACAGTGAGAATTAAAGCTAATTGTTTTGTTCTCTTATTATACATCACATACAATGGGTTTCGTAAACAGTGTTGAAATCTACCACTGGTGTCCCGTCAGTGTGTGGGTGACGGGCGAGTTATGGATGTTGTACAGAATTATCAAATTATCAAATTCCTTGTTCTGATTCGTGACGTGATACACCACCGAGTATTTAATATCTTACTGGTAGGTTTTATATTTCCAGGAAAACACTAAATCCATCCTTGATACATAATATTTATTTAAGGGATGAAGTTGTTCTTAATATTACATGAGAACATTACATAAGTCCCGTTCACATTCATCAGTACCTTCTCAATTATTTGTTTAACTTTTAAAGCTACGCAAGTAAATAACATCAATAACCCTAATAACCTATTCCATGAGGAGGTTAACATAGATTATTGTTCTGTACTGGTGAACTGACATACTGTCGCGCAATGAAAGTGAAAACTCGTCTATCGTGCCAACCTGTCATATAGTTTACCTGGAGTTTACCTGGATAGAGTTCCGGGGGTCAACGCCCCCGCGGCCCGGTCTGTGACCAGGCCTCCTAATAGTATCCTATCATGAGGGATTAAAAGTAAAGTATTGTCATTAAATGTTATTCGAACTTACTTAAGGTCGCTTTAGAAACTTGATGGACGGGTGCTAGTGTGACAGGTGCTAGTGTGACAGGTGCTAGTGTGACAGGTGCTAGTGTGACAGGTGCTAGTGTGACAGGTGCTAGTGTGACAGGTGCTAGTGTGACAGGTGCTAGTGTGACAGGTGCTAGTGTAACAGGTGTTAGTGTGACAGGTGCTAGTGTGACAGGTGCTAGTGTGACAGGTGCTAGTGTGACAGGTGCTAGTGTGACAGGTGCTAGTATCATGTGGGCGTTCGAACACGTGGATAGGGTAAAGTAATACTCACGTAGGCTGGAAGTACGTATAATTACGGATAATGTGGGGAGCGCCCTAACAGCCGTAACCTTGTCTCCTTGCTCACTCTCGTAACACTGACTGGCCGCCCACAGTACCCATATGTGAGGGGGTCTTTGAATACTGCTGTGGTCAGCACAATATGAATAAACAGTGACTCAGGCAGAGACGGTTGGTAGTGAGTCAACTACTGGTACACTGGTTACTGGTAACTGGTTACTACTACTGAGAGCTCGGTGACGCTAACGTATGTCGTCCCGACATACAACTAATACAAACTAGAGATGGCAGGTGTACGGCTTGGGCTGATTCTATACAATGTCAAAGTACACAACAATTAAACATTATAACATACATAAGTAGAACATTGGAATGGAAGCTTACGTAACTGAAACTGTAATGCAATACAAGGTATAATATAGCACAACTCATCGAATGAAACTCAACGTTGGGATTACACAGTGGAAGTGATAAAAAAAATTTGATCGATCGATCTGTATTCATGTGATCTTCAAATTCTGAGGAAGGAATATATACAAAGAAGGTTTAACAGAAAGGCAGATTCGGTGCACTCAAATCTAGACTGTTAACTCTCAGAATGCGGAGAGAACATGAAAACAAAAAAAAATTCTTGAATACTGATAAGTTGATACTGTAATTATTCATCTATACAGGTTATTTACATTTAACCCCAACTCTGCTAGGGTAAGATTGACATATGCAGAATGGGTGTCATCTCTGGGAGGATCAAACTCTGTAGCATTGGCTAACTCATGCTGTATTTGAGGCAAATCTGAATTGGAAGTAACAAATGATACTTGAGGATTTCTCAATACCTGTCGTGTACGTAGGGAATAACGACATTCAGGTTGATCGTCTGATTGAGTATCAGAGGAAGAGAGTACAGGATCAGGAGGATTGTTAGAGTCTGTCACATTAGTCTGGGTTGGAACATCATTATCATCACATACTAACTTCATATGATCTAAATGCGATTCTTTATACTGACCAGTACTAATCTCTCTAACCTTATACTTATTACAGACAGAGAGTAAAAAAAAAACACAGATAAAAAAAAATATAAGATGAGCGATAACACTGAAAAATATTGTAAAAATAACGAGTCAAAGAAACACTGAGTCTATACTGAAAACACAAGGTTTAGAGTACACAAGAAATTCACTATAAATGTCTCACACACGCAAATGTCTTTAAATGCAAGAAAAATGTCTCTAAACAGAAAATTATCGCTGAAGGCTGGAGTAGTAGACAGGATGACTGGTGATGAGGAAGGTTGTCCTGCGCGGTGATGACGCCGACACTCACACTGTCGTCGTGAAATGCGCTTTCTCGGTGAACTCCTCGCATAATTGGCTTTATCGTCGGCGCTCAGCTACATCTCTTGACCAATTATGTGAGCCAAAACAGTATTAGGACCCGGTACAAGGGTGCAAACAGCCACAGGTAGATGAGGTGGGTGGCTGGTGGTGGGTGGTTGGTGGAGGGAGAGGGTATAGCGGTGGGTGAGATGACTCTCGCTGGCGCTCTGGCGTGCACTCCACTCTACCCACGAAGGTGGCTTGATAAGCCACTATGCCACAGGAATGGTGAAACCACGCTTAGCATCCAACTGGGAGCACAAAGCGATACATGAGACGATACTTCAGAGGCTCTGAACTTGCGTGGCTTACTTCTCTCTCTCAGCTGGGTTAGAAGCTGGGTTGGCTGACTGGCTTACCCCACGAGAATGGCTGACTGGAAGATGTGTAACGATGCACAGAGCACGGAGGAGCAGGTGGATGACAGAAGACAGGCTGGATGATAGGCTGACTGGCGTTCACTTCCACAGTCTGGCTTACTGACTGGCTTAATTGCAAAATCCGGGTCAACCCCTCGGAGATTGAAGCAATTAGCACACGAACTAAGCCAGGAAGCTTGAAACGGCTGCAACAGGCTTGCAGGCTACAGGTTGTGAAGGGGAGCGAGTAGCTGGTGGGTGAAACGGTTCACCTTTGACCCTGCCGGCTACTCACAAACAGTCTTCTAACGTCTTGAATTACCCGTAAAATAAATCCACGCATCCCACCGCTGCCACCATTTATCATGTGGGAGTTCAAACACGTGGATAGGGTAAAGTAATACTCACGTAGGCTGGAAGTATGTATAATTACGGATAATGTGGGGAGCGCCCTAACAGCCGTAACCTTGTCTCCTTGCTCACTCTCGTAACACTGACTGGCCGCCCACAGTACCCATATGTAAGGGGGTCTTTGAATACTGCTGTGGTCAGCACAATATGAATAGACAGTGACTCAGGCAGAGACGGTTGGTAGTGAGTCAACTACTGGTACACTGGTTACTGGTAACTGGTTACTACTACTGAGACTAGTGTGACAAGTGCTAGTGTGACAGGTGCTAGTGTGACAGGTGCTAGTGTGACAGGTGCTAGTGTGACAGGTGCTAGTGTAACAGGTGTTAGTGTGACAGGTGCTAATGTGACAGGTGCTAGTGTGACAGGTGCTAGTGTGACAGGTGCTAGTGTGACAGATGCTAGTGTGACAGGTGCTAGTGTGAGAGGTACTAGTATGACAGGTGCTAGTGTGACAGGTGCTAGTATGACAGGTGCTAGTGTGACAGATGCTAGTGTGACAGGTACTAGTGTGACAGGTGCTACTGTGACAGGTGCTAGTGTGACAGGTGTTAGTGTGACAGGTGCTAGTGTGACAGGTGCTAGTGTGACAGGTGCTAGTGTGACAGGTGCTAGTGTGACAGATGCTAGTGTGACAGGTACTAGTGTGACAGGTGCTACTGTGACAGGTGCTAGTGTGACAGGTGTTAGTGTGGCAGGTGCTAGTGTGACAGGTGCTAGTGTGACAGGTGCTAGTGTGACAGGTGCTAGTGTGACAGGTGCTAGTATGACAGGTACTAGTGTGGCAGGTGCTAGTGTGACAGGTGCTAGTGTGACAGGTGCTAGTGTGACAGGTACTAGTGTGGCAGGTACTTGTGTGACAGGTGCTAGTGTGACAGGTGCTAGTGTGACAGGCACTAGTGTGACAGGTGCTAGTGTGACATGTACTAGTGTGACAGGTGCTAGTGTGACAGGTACTAGTGTGACAGGTGCTAGTGTGACAGGTGCTAGTGTGACAGGTGCTAGTGTGAGGTGCTAGTGTGACAGGTGCTAGTGTGACAGGTGCTAGTGTGAGAGGTGCTAGTGTGACAGGTGCTAGTGTGACAGGTGCTAGTGTGACAAGTGTTAGTGTGACAGGTGCTAGTGTGACAGGTGTTAGTGTGACAGGTGCTAGTGTGACAGGTGCTAGTGTGATGTGTGCTAGTGTGACAGGTGCTAGTGTGACAGGTGCTAGTGTGACAGGTGCTAGTGTTACAGGTGTTAGTGTGACAGGTACTAATGTGACAGGTGCTAGTGTGACAGGTACTTGTGACAGGTGCTAGTGTGACAGGTGCTAATGTGAGAGGTGCTAGTGTGACAGGTGCTAGTGTGAGAGGTGCTAGTGTGAGAGGTACTAGTATGACAGGTGCTAGTGTGACAGGTGCTAGTGTGACAGGTTCTAGTGTGAGAGGTACTAGTGTGACAGGGGCTAGTGTGACAGGTGCTAGTGTGACAGGTACTAGTGTGAGAGGTGCTAGTGTGGCAGGTGCTAGTGTGACAAGTGCTAGTGTGACAGGTTCTAATGTACCGAGTGGGGTTATAGACTCTATAACCCCACTCGGTACATCATCAGATGCAGCATTCTCCACCTGACCTCAGCATTCTGAACCTGACTATAAATACTCGCGTTCCTTCCACCCCAGGTAGTTCTGTTTGTGACTTGAAAAAGCCCAATGTGTGGGCGAAACGTAGTCAATAAAGGATCACATTATACTGCATATGTGTTAGGTAAGACACATATGCAACAGTTAGGTATCTTTATTTCGAAACGTTTCGCCTACACAGTAGGCTTCTTCAGTCGAGTACAGAAAAGTTGATAGAAGCAGAAGAGACTTGAAGACGATGTAATCAGTCCATCACCCTTAAAGTTTTGAGGTGGTCAGTCCCTCAGTCTGGAGAAGAGCATTGTTCCAAAGTTTAAAACAATATGGAGTTGAAGTGACAGGATGGAGCCTTATATAGCGCCAGGAGGTGAGACGTAGGTCACTAGTAGAACGCAGATGTTGGGAGGTCAGGCCCCTCTCAAATCTAGTGAGAACGGTTGGAGTACCCCAGGGATCTGTCCTTTCCCCTACCCTCTACATTTTATACACTAACGACATTCCAACACCTGTATACCACAACTCCATCACACTAGCCTATGCAGACGACATTACACAACTTATCACTCATGCCAATATAGATACACTCACACACAAAACACAAAATGAGGTTGACAGGATAGCCATCTGGGAACAAAAATGGAGGATCAAAACCAATGCAGCAAAATCCAGCATTACGTATTTTAACTACAGGAAACGTGATCCTCCATTACCTGACAGCTGACACCCGCACTTACATCCCCATCACACAATCTGTCACTGTCCTTGGCGTTAATCTTGACTACCTTCTTCGTTTACACGGACACATTCACTCAAGGCATGCAATAGCTAGTAAGGCCCTTGCGGGCCTCTACAAGCTGAAACATGCCTCTCAACGCACCAAACTACACCTCTACAAATCCCTAATACGTCCTCTGATAACTTACTCTCCTCTAGCCCTCTCTCTTGCAGCAAAAACAAACTTACTTAAACTGCAGCGTGTCCAGAACAAGGCGCTGCGCTGGGTGCTTGATGTCAGATGGGAGGACTTCGCCACAAGCGAGTCTCTCCATGCCCAGTTAGACGTCCCTGCGCTGAATCTGTACTGGAAGACGCTCAGTGACAGACAGATAGACAAACTTGAGACACGACATGACTACTGGACCTCTCTCCTTGACGAAGACATTCGCAGACCCACAAACCAACACAACCTTTTCTACTCCTTGCATGATCCTGCTCCTAACCCTACTTACAAATAACCTTATTTCCGCTGACAGGTACCTTCTAAGACAGGTACCATTCTCTGACCCACGTTAGCCTTAGCATTTTTGGGTTAAGACATGACTCAGTTCTGCACTCCTCTCTAGCTCTAAACGTCGCATGTCCCTTACTCCCAGCTCACCCCACCGGAGTCCCAACAGAAGAACCTGAATTTCTCTTTTCAATATCTGTCCCACGATCGCCTTTGCTGCTGGGTTAAGCCCTGGCTCTATTTCTACGACTAAGAACACTCCTCTCCAACACTATACTTCGTCTGTCCCGTCTTCCCCGCTCATCCCATTTGGGATCTTACCTGAACTTTCGTTCGTTCGTTCGTTCCTATGCTGTACATTCTACAAGATTGATGGACTGAACACATCGACTCCAGGCTGAGGGACTGATTACCTCATACTCCTCCTCTCCTTACGCCTTCCTCTTTGTATTGGACTGATGAAGCCACTGTGTGGCGAAACGTTTCCTGAATAAAGATTGCCATATGCTGCATAAGTGTCTCAATCTTCAACTTGTCGGTTTTTCAAACCATTCATCACAACTGTCAGACACTGCAGCATCATGGGATTTTGTTACAAAGAATTCTTCAACACTTGTTCTACCTTTGGACGAAGACCTACTTCGACTAGTGGATGGTACCACTATGACCCCGCCTCCGCCTGCTTCACCTCACCTCACTACAGTATATAAGCCACGTCTACGGCCCTATGCTGTACATTCTACAAGATTGATGGACTGAACACATCGACTCCAGGCTGAGGGACTGATTACCTCATACTCCTCCTCTCCTTACGCCTTCCTCTTTGTATTGGACTGATGAAGCCACTGTGTGGCGAAACGTTTCCTGAATAAAGATTGCCATATGCTGCATAAGTGTCTCAATCTTCAACTTGTCGGTTTTTCAAACCATTCATCACAACTGTCAGACACTGCAGCATCATGGGATCTTGTTACAAAGAATTCTTCAACACTTGTTCTACCTTTGGACGAAGACCTACTTCGACTAGTGGATGGTACCACTATGACCCCGCCTCCGCCTGCTTCACCTCACCTCACTACAGTATATAAGCCACGTCTACGGCCCTATGCTGTACATTCTACAAGATTGATGGACTGAACACATCGACTCCAGGCTGAGGGACTGATTACCTCATACTCCTCCTCTCCTTACGCCTTCCTCTTTGTATTGGACTGATGAAGCCACTGTGTGGCGAAACGTTTCCTGAATAAAGGTTGCCATATGCTGCATAAGTGTCTCAATCTTCAACTTGTCGGTTTTTCAAACCATTCATCACAGTAGTCGTTTTGATAAGGACCTGCCTCGCATGGGCCAGTAGGCCTTCTGCAGTGTTCCTCCATTCTTATGTTCTTATGTTCTTATATATATCCAAAACTGTCAACTAACTGTTTTATAGGTAACTATGGTACTTACTGCTTGGTGAAGAGGGGCAGCAGGTGATAGGATACCTTCCCATCCATCTTGCTTTGCCAAGGATTTATCTGTGATGTTTTCAACTGTGAGCGGAACACAACTCCTGAACTACGAACTACACTCTTGGGGACAAATATAAGACTTTACTGCCGGAACTTGGGTAGGGAATCTTTCAAAATATTAATCCCACGAATGTAAGACAAACGCTAGAGTGTGCAGCACCAGTGTGAAGCCCACGGTTAGCCAAACACATCAGGAAGCTGGAGATAGTTCAGTGGTTCGCCTCATCACCCCCTCTCTCTCACACTCTCAGCTTGATGTCACTGAAGGAGAGAAGGATTATAACAACGTACAAAATATAGGGTGAATAAGGAGAGACTGTTTGAGAGATGTGAAGCGGGAACACGAGGGTACATCTGTCACCTGGATATTGAAAACGAAGATAAGTTACACGAACGTTAGGAAGTATTTCTTCAGCCTTAGAGTAGTCAGGAAGTTAAACAACTTTTATAACGATGTGGTTGAGGCAGGATTCGTACACAGCTTTATGATGGAGGTACGATAAATCTTTCGAAGTCATAGGAGAGTGAACCTAGTGGCGACCAGAGAAAAGTTGGGGCCAGGAGCTGAGACTCAGCCCTTGCATCCACATACAGATGAGTACACACACACACACACACACACACACACGTAACCCCCCTCATACCCCCCTCCCGTCCCCTCCCTTTTATCAGCTCCCCCTCCACACCCCCACCGTTATCAACAGCGTCAATAACGTGTAATCCAAACTGTTGGAGTTAACGGCGAGAGAAAGGACGTTGTTGCTGCTGTTGTCGATCTGTTATTCTTTTTGTTTCTTTTTTCTAAATCCTCTTTCGGGAATTGTTGGCAGAGTTTACGTCAGCTCGTAAGTCTGGCAGCAGCCCTGATGTAAAGCCCAATATATAAAGTATCTAATTCCTTCCAGTTTAAGGGTGGGAGAGTATGGAGAGAGAGAGAGAGAGAGAGAGAGAGAGAGAGAGAGAGAGAGAGAGAGAGAGAGAGAGAGAGAGAGAGAGAGAGAGAGAGAGAGAGAGAGAGAGAGACTTTAAAATGATTATTTTTTTTTTCAATCAGTTCTTGTGCATATCAATATTTGCACACTTACAAGGCCACACACTTAATTATATTCACAATAGCAGGAAACACCGGAATTGTTAGAGTCTCTCAACTAACTGGTCAGACACAGCAGCTGAGAGGACTGAAGGAGAAAGTTGCAAAATGAGTCAACATGATGAACATGGAACGAGAAAAGTGCAAACATTACCATTGAGCAAAAACATTACCATTGAGCGAATCATTGCTTGTATTTAGCGCTCGGTAGCGAGGCTTGCTATACTGTAGCGTTAACTGGCAATGTTTGCTACACTGTAGCGTTATCCAAGGTTACATAAATGGGGCGCTAGTGGAGTTTGCTATGTACACAGGCACACGCACACACCTACAAACACGCACGCACGCACGCACGCACGCACGCACGCACGCACACAGCAGCCAGTGAAGAGGCGCGGCCAGGAGCTGTGAATCGACCCCTGCAACCACAACTAGGTGAGTACAACTAGGTGAGTACACACACACACATGACAAAGTAACAGAAGTAAGACACGAGAGAGAGGGGTGGATTGATTGCATTTTCCAGGACTGCAGAAGGCCTTTGACACAGTTCCTCACAAGAGATTTGTGCAGAAGCTGGAGGATCAGGCGCATATAACAGGGAGGGCTCTGCAGCTGATCAGAGAATACCTGACAGGGAGGCAAGAACGAGTCATGGTCCGTGATGAGGTATCACAGTGGGCGCCTGTGACGAGCGGGGTCCCACAGGGGTCAGTCCTAGGACCAGTGCTATTTTTGGTATATGTGAATGACATGATGGAAGGGATAGACTCTGAAGCGTCCCTGTTCGCAGATGATGTGAAGTGAATGAGGAGAATTAAATCAGATGAGGATCAGGCAGAACTACGAAGAGACCTGGACAGACTGGACACCTGGTCCAGCAACTGGCTTCTCGAATTCAACCTCGCCAAATGCAAAGTCATGAAGATTGGGGAAGGGCAAAGAAGACCGCAGACAGAGTATAGGCTAGGTAGGCAAAGACTGCAAACCTCACTCAAGGAGAAAGATGTTGAGGTAACCATAACACCGAGCACGTCTCCGGAGGCACACATCAACCAGATAACTTCTGCAGCATATGGGCACCTGGCAAACCTGAGAATAGCGCTCCGATACCTTAGTAAGGAATCGTTCAAGACTGTACACTGTGTACGTCAGGCCCATACTGGAGTATGCAGCACCAGTTTGGAACCCACACATGGTCAAGCACCTCAAGAAATTAGAAAAAGTACAAAGGTTTGCAACAAGGCTAGTTCCGGAGCTCAGGGGAATGTCCTACGAAGAAAGGTTGAGGGAAATCGGCCTGACGACACTGGAGGACAGGAGGGTCAGGGGAGACATAACGACATACAAAATACTGCGGGGAATAGAGAAGGTGGACAGAGACAGGATGTTCCAGAGAGGGAGCACAGAAACAAGGGGTCACAATTGGAAGCTGAAGACTCAGACGAGTCACAGGGAAGTTAGGAAGTATTTCTTTAGTCATAGAGTCGTCAGGAAGTGGAATAGTCTAGCAAGTGATGTAGTGGAGGCAGGAACCATACATAGCTTTAAGACGAGGTATGACAAAACTCAGGGAGCAGAGAGAGAGGATCTAATAGCGATCAGTGAAGAGGCGGGGCCAGGAGCTGAGTCTCAACCCCTGCAACCACAATTAGGTGAGTACACACACACACACACACACACACACACTGGGGCCAGGAGCTGTGAATCGACCCCTGCAACCACAAGCAGGTGAGTACATACACACACACACACACGCACACACACACACACACACAAACACACACACACACACACACACACAAGTGACAGAAAGCTGAAGAAGGGGCTAGAACAGGCATGGATTTGTCTTATCCTACTCCCTTAGTCCCCCACCCCACCTCCCGCTCCCCACTCCCCCTCCCCACTTACCCCTCCCCACATCCCCCCACCCACAACACACAAAGGAGATTATCCGGTCAGGAAGGAGGAAGAAAAGCTATATTGTTTGTGGTGTTTAGTTTTTGCAGCGTCGTTGTGTTTTTCTGGTGTGACTAATGTAGTGTATCTTCTTGTTTACTTCTAACGTTGTTGAGTTTCAAAGACAAGAAAACAAGTGTAATACAGTCCTGTTTAACGTCACTCAGAGGAATATTAGTTTAGTGAAGCGTCTTAAGTCATATTTCTACAGTCTTCCCATTATCTCCTTGATTTTGTATTGATAAAGCCACTGGACGGCGAAGCGTCTACAAATAAAATTGGCAGATGTTGTACAAGCGAGGCTTAAAAAAAAATGTAACTGCTAATATTTTCTTTGATCTCAAAAAATGAGAATCAAAGCGACACAACGGGGAAAAAAATGAGATCATTCTAGGTCCGCCTCCTGATTAATACTTGCTGAGCAAGAGTCAGCTACGGATGATGTGGTTCGTTAATGGTAAACGTGAACGAAATGTCACCCATTCAGGGGGCGGGGCCGCTGCCTGTGTTTACATGCGTGACGTCATCGCTGAAGACACCAATGAGCGTAGAGACATTTTGTTTACAACTCGTCACGGCATCACTTAGTAGCGTTACCCGACTGTGTTGTGAAGTTTGGGTTACCTGTGTAGTAATCTGAGTGGGACTCACGAAATCGTAATGACACGATTGCAAACAAACCATACCAGGGGCGGGGACAGAACCCGCTAGCGCGTCGGTCTGGAGTTTTATGGCTGATCGCGGGTTCTATCCCCGCCTGTGATATGGTTTATCTGAGTGGGACTTCTAAATTCCCTCTCAGATGGTGAGAACCTCATTCAAGGAGGATCTCGGGGTGAACGTAGTACCGAATACATCACCTGGCTGAACAACCTTCGCAACTAACGCGAATTTGGCAAATTTAACATTAGCCTTCAGGAATTCTCAACAGTCAATCACGAGACTATATGAGACAGATATAAAGCACGTCAAACTGGAAAGAAAAAAAACACAGAAGTTTATAACAAGACTAGTCTCAGAGCTAACGGGAAGAGAGAGAAGAGAGACTGAATGATTCCAGAGGTAGCTGGGAAGACTGCTAGCTTGTTTGATGGTATTTCCTAGGAGCTGTTGGTGTTCCTTACGATGGAGCTGGGAAGACAGTTGGGTCCCAGCTTGTCTGATGGTGCTTCCTAGGATGGTGGAGCTGGGAAGACTGCTGGGTCTCAGCTTGTCTGATGGTGCTTCCTAGGATGGTGGAGCTGGGAAGACTGCTGGGTCCCAGCTTGTCTGATGGTGTTTCCTAGGATGGGGGAAATGGGAGGACTGCTGGTTTCTAGCTTGCTGTCTGGAGGTCTCCAGATCTCTCACAAAATCAAAGACCATTCAATACCCATTGAGGAAGAAGCGCTGAGCCCGCAGGTGGTGAAACAGAGCTAGGAGGAATGGAAGAAAGTCAGATCCGAGTCCAGGAAGGAGAGCAGCTCTAGTTGCTTGTTCCAAGCAACCTCAACCATGTTTGGCAGCAGCACAGAGAGAGAGAGAGAGAGAGAGAGAGAGAGAGAGAGAGAGAGAGAGAGAGAGAGAGAGAGAGAGAGAGAGAGAGTGAGAGTGAGAGTGAGAGAGAGAGAGACGTATACTGACTTGGGTTTCATTAAACCATACCCCCGGCCGGGATTGAACCCGCGGTCATAGAGTCTCAAAACTCCAGCCCGTCGCATTAGCCACTAGACCAGCTAGCCACAATAAGATTCATCCAACTAGATATATTTCTACACCATAGGAAAGTTAGCACAGGCACCTCTGTGACCACAAATGCAAGTTTTTACAGACGAATCTACAGCTAGCGTGGCCGTGACGAACTCTAGCTCAAGTCCCTTCATGTTGACGGCAGTGAAGGGACTTGAGCTAGAGTTCGTCACGGCCACGCTAGCTGGAGATTCGTCTGTAAAAACTTGCATTTGTGGTCACAGAGGTGCCTGTGCTAACTTTCCTATGGTGTAGAAATATATCTAGTTGGATGAATCTTATTGTGGCTAGCTGGTCTAGTGGCTAACGCGACGGGCTGGAGTTTTGAGACTCTATGACCGCGGGTTCAATCCCGGCCGGGGGTATGGTTTATTTGCAATCGTGTCATTACGATTTCTTGAGTCAGTTGGGTTTCATTCGTGTCTACAGACTGGTTTTATAGCCCATGTTTTCTTCGAGTAAGAGTGTCGAAACTTAAATATTTTTGGACACCTGTAACACCCAATATTCTTTGATTGAAATTTGTAGAAAACGTGAAATATGTTTGTGTAAGTACACAAAACTAAGATACATGCGTGGAAGGGGAGGATGGCTCCAGTTCCGTGCATGAAGAGCCCCTCGCTGGCAACAACGTGGGTCCCCTTCCCCTTTGAAGGGGTCAATCAGCCAATGAATAAATCACCAGAAATATAAAAACGTTGAGCATTTAAATGTGCTTAAATAGAAATAAATCCTAACTGCTTTTTTAAAGGAATCATCGCACGGTACCTGAACATTTCGGCTCAACGAGGATGTGCAACAGTTCAACGAGGTAATCTTGAAAATATACCCATTCGTTGGAACATTTTGCTATAATAGGCATTATTATCTTGATGACGGAACGGCACTTTCAGCCAGGTGCAATGGAATATTTTTTTTAAAGCGAAAAAAAAGTACCTGAAAATATAAATCAAAGTTTGCGTTTCAATCCGCGTTAAATGACGTAGACAAAATATGGCAAACAACTATAATTATACAACGTAAAGCTTAGTTTAAAGTGCCTGGTTGTAGTTAAATATATATATATATATATATATATATATATATATATATATATATATATATATATATATAAAACAAACACTGATCTCTGGCTGAAGGAGACTCGAACCTACGAACCTTGGAACAAGGTACGCAGTGCTTTACCAATCTACCCACACTGGACCAATACCTTGTTTATTTATTTATTTATTTATTTAGTAATTTGAGCATACATACAGAGGTACAAAAAAAATACAGGTAAGAGCAGCATGCCAAAGCCACTTGGAATCCAGCTTGCACTAGACTTTTGATCCAAGGCAGCCAGCTTTCATGGAGAAGGCTTACAGCTTTTCATCTCATCCCCTGCATGCATCAGCCTTACTAGAGATATTAGCAATGCAAGGAATTCGCAAGAGCAGGCGAAATATACATATATATATATATATATATATATATATATATATATATATATATATATATATATATATATATATATTAAATTATATGTATTAAAGTTACAAATTTCATAATTAATCAAAAATAATTAATCAAAATGTAGTGTCATAGTTGTTATGGGCGAAGCCTTGCCTGTATTTACAAGTGTTGCGTCATCACCATGACCAGCGGTAGGGGTGGGGTCACTCTTGTTTACACACGTGACGTCACCACTTCGGCCTCCAATCAGCGGGAGTACCCTCTTCCTCGACATGCGTGACGTCATCACTATGGCTCATGGGAAGATGACTGGTGGAGGGAGAGTGGCTAAACCCGTTAATAACACAACTGACGTCACCTGGCTGATGCTGCTGACTATGTTAGTGACGTCATGAACGTCCATTAATTGAGGAATACAGACAGTATAATAACCTGTGATATATCTAGATATTAAAATTAAATACTAAACATATTACGAAAATAACCCAAGTTTCCTCGCAGAAGATGATCATAAATCGTGAATACATATCCAACTGTACTCCTGGTGACACCTGGGCCTTTGTGTATCCATATTTGCACACGATGGATACATCTGGGTGTATAAGAAACTAGCAGCTTATGTGGCAAATATCTAAATCCATAACACACACACACACACACACACACACACACACACACACACACACACACACACACACACACACACACACACACACACACACACACACACACACACACCGTCCTGAACTTCCGGCTCTCTCAGTTTTCTTACTGGCGATGCGAAGGTGTAGGGAAGAAGCGACCAACAAGAAGCAGACTGCAAGTCTCCAGACGGCTAGATTTAGAGAGAGAGAGAGAGAGAGAGAGAGAGAGAGAGAGAGAGAGAGAGAGAGAGAGAGAGAGAGAGAGAGAGAGAGAGAGAGAGAGAGAGAGTCTCAGTCCCTCACCCAAAAATCCCATGCATATGCAGATGACTGTACACTGACATTCACTTATCCAAGAGAAGAAATGCCAGCTGCTCTAAGCTACATCAATCACCAGCTCAGAGCTATATTAGCTTGGGGAAATAGATGGCAAAGTAACATTTGCACCTGAGAAAACACAAATGATGATCTCTAAGCACCAAGACGGTAATGCCGGTGCAGTAGTAAGGATGAATGGGAGGGTGTTGGCACCTGGGGAAGAAGCTGATATCCTTGGGGTGAAATTTGAGTCCAAACTGACCATGAAAAACCACGTTGTAAATCTTGCAAACAAGGCAGCCAGGAAGCTTACAGCACCTCGCCGTACGAGGCACAAGTACGCTCACACCTTGAGTATGCTCCACTTTCTTGGTTTGCCTGCCCCCTTCTCATCTGCGACTACTTGACAGAGTAGAGAGCAGAGCAAGAAGTCTCATCTCTCGCCTGGACCAATCCTGGATAGATCTGTCATTTCAGCAGAGCCTTCAAGACAGGAGGGATGTGGGTGGCCTTACTGTTATGTACAAGGAAAATATTGTAAAAGTCCCACACTTGGATCTACTTCGAGGACAGCGTGAAGCAAGTTTCTATACCACAAGACGGGCAGAAAGCAGCAACTTCACTCCGGCTGTACCCTTCTCCAGAACATCACTTCATCTGAGATCATTTATTCCCAGGATGACTCGAGTATGGAACACATTCGTACAGCATTATGATGTCAATGAGATAAAGTCAGTTGATCAGATGAAAATGCTGGCCCACAGATGGCTCCAACTTCATCCTGTTCCCTACTTGTATGTCTCATAACAATAAAAATGCTTTCAAATGAGCTGATGTAGGTAACAGCTCTTAGCTTGTCAACAAAGTTAGGAATCCTTAACCTGTAAATAGCTTGTCAATAAAGCTAGGGATCCTTAACCTTGTCAAACCCTGTGTAAAAAAAAAAAAGAAAGAAAGGAGAATGAGAAAGAGAGACAGAGAGAGAGAGAGAGAGAGAGAGAGAGAGAGAGAGAGAGAGAGAGAGAGAGAGAGAGAGAGAGAGAGAGAGAGAGAGAGACAGACAGACAGACAGACAGAGAGAGAGAGACAGACAGAGAGAGAGAGAGAGAGAGAGAGAGAGAGAGAGAGAGAGAGAGAGAGAGAGAGAGAGAGAGAGAGAGAGAGAGAGAGAGAGAGAGAGAGAGAGAGAGAGAGAGAGATAGAGATAGATAGATAGAAAAATGGATAGATAGATAGAGAGAGAGAGAGAGAGAGAGAGAGAGAGAGAGAGAGAGAGAGAGAGAGAGAGAGAGAGAGAGAGAGAGAGAGAGAGAGAGAGACAGAGAGAGAGACAGAGAGAGAGAGAGAGAAGGTAAGTTTAAACTACAAACAATCTTTTATCATCGTGTGTAAAAAATCATAGGAACCCAACCTGAAAGCCAAACAAACTGGCCGAGGTTCTGGCACTACCACTGCCACAACCTGGGTCTTTAGTTGTGAAGCGAAGGCGCTGCCAATGAGCCATCCCCTGGCTAAAGTGTTCTTTTTTGTAGATGAATGGTTCAGAGAACCGACATGTTGATAAATTAGACACATGTGCAACTCTTGGGTATCTTTATTGAGGAAACGTTTCGCCACACAGTGGCTTCATCAGTCCATACTTAGGAGAAACTTCAGTCCATCAAGATTGATGGACTGAACACATCGACTCAAGGTTGAGGGACTGATTACCTCATTCTTCTCCTGTTCTTCAAGTTTCTCCTACGTATGTTCTTTTTTTGGGGGGACCCTCGTCCCATTATATGTCTCTAACGTTTTTTTCCCGCTGACCATAGACTGGGGACGAGATGCATATATACGACTATAAAACTATCCAATTCCATCCTTTTTTATTCCACTACCTCTCTTTCTCTATCTTCTACACTTCCCAAAAACAAAAGAGGCGGGTCCCTGCGTGACAAACGGATAAATAAGGCGTCTCCCCTCCCCTTCCTCCCTCCCTCCACGCAGAAACTCTGGCAGGATGAGGGGGAGGGGGCAAGGCGAATCGTCCTCCCCCACACAGCATGTGAGGGGTGGGGGCAAGGAGCATCGTCCTCCCCCACACAGCAACTCAGGCACGGGGCCAGATTGGCCCCGTCACAAAAGACGCGGCAGCATCAGTCGTGTTCGGTGGCGCGCGAAAATTCAATTGCATTAAAGTGTCCCTAAGGGCGAAGTGAGATCCCGCCCCCCCACCGCTACGGGAGTGTCGGGGCAGGGAAAAGGGAGGGGAGGGAGAGAGGGAGGGAGCTGAGAGGGGTGAGGGGGGAAAGGAGTAGACTTGAGGGAGGAGGGAGGAATGAATGGTCAGTGGGGATGGTCATTTTGATATTTATAATGCACTTGGGCCTATAAGATCAGCACTTGCTGATAAAATAGTATATACAGTCGCGTGCATTAAACACTAACAAGTTAAAATTAAACCTTCACAATGTAAACCAATAATACATGTACTCAAGAAAAATATAAATACCCTTAACACTAAGTATCTTGCATCAATTAAAAACTTATCAACTGATTGACTTAAAAGATTTTCCTGAAACTTCGTTGAGGTCCCTGCAGGTACCCAAGCAGTCCTAAAGTCTCCACTAAAATTTAAATGAAAGGAATAACAGCCTTGTGGCTAAAGCTCTCGCTTCACACGGTGATTGTCCGGGTTCGTTTCCCGGCGAGGGTAGAAACACGGGATGTTTCCTTACACCGGTTGGTCATGTTCCCCATCAGTAAAATGGGTACCTGGGTGTTAGTCAACTGGTGTGGGTCGCATCCTGGGATAAAACCGACCTAATTTACCCGAAATGCTCTGTATAACAAGCGATGTCAGCTAGGTCTGTTTACCTTGTACATGTACTTGTAGAAATAAAGATGTTATCATTATTAAAATGCATTACAAGCATGTGTCCTAGTCATACTATGATGACTTTCGAGATAGTGAGTCAAACAAACAGGTCCTGACAAGGCATACAACTTATTTCTTGTCTGCAGGGTCCGCTGGGTTGTTAACAAGTAGTCAGTTGTTGAACAGTGCTCTACATGTTTCCACATTTGCCTGTAGGACTGCACTTTCGTCTTCCTGGCAGGGAAGATCTGGAAGCCACTACTGGAGGTTCTGAATGACAGGGCGAACTAGAGTATATTGAGCCAGAGCTAACATAGGACTCTATGAGTTTGAACAGAGACTCGAAAACAGCAGTGGTGGGCGACTAGAAAACAGCAGTGGTTGGCGACCAGAAATCGGCGGTGATTGGCGACCAGGACAAAAGAAGGTTGAAACGCTACAATGAGCACCGAAGACTGTAGTGAAGGAAAGACACATTACTAAACAAGCTTTCATTAGGACGTCGTTTCATGTTAAAGCCTTAATGACTCACGATAAAACTACTGAATCATGATAAAGCTTTATTCACTCACGAAAAAGCTTAATTGACTCGCGATAAAGCCGTAAGAGAGCTAAACACTGTCCTAATAAAAAGCTTCTGCAATGTGTGTCTTCCCTATGACACCGTCGGCAGAGTGTGCTAGTGACCGGCAACAATATGAGTCCTCATTAATGATCACCGCAAAACTCACTCTCACCATCGCTTATCGACCCGCCAGTAAAGACCTGGATCCTGGAAGCATGAGGAGAAACATGCCTCGAACGTTTAACAGTGGCATTACCTGAGCCAGGATCTTACACTCAGTTCACAATACAAGTGGGAAGTCCACATCCCGACATGGAAAGGAAAAGGGAGCCTCGTTCCACTGGAAGAGGGATTCCCCCATCCCCTCCACTGCAAACACTCTCATAAGCAAGAGACAGGAAGGAGAGAGGGATTGAGGAGGAGGAGGAGGGGTGACGAAGGGTCAGTGAGGAGGGGGTAGGGAGGAGAGAGAGAGAGAGAGAGAGAGAGAGAGAGAGAGAGAGAGAGAGAGAGAGAGAGAGAGAGAGAGAGAGAGAGAGAGAGAGAGAGAGAGAGAGAGAGAGAGTGGGAAGAGGGCAGGGAGGAATGAAGGGAGAAAGGAGACAGAAGAGTAATGAGAAGGGATAAGGGAAAGGATTCGAGGTGCTTAGAAGGGTGGTCCATATTTGGGGAGGGGCGAGAAATGGGATATTTGTGAGGAAAGAAGGGAGGAGAAAAAGGAAGGAAAAAACGAGGAAGAGATTGAAATGATACGAGACAGAGAGAGAGTTTGACGACGAATGTAAGAAGTAGGCAAGTGTTGAGATTAGGGAAGTAGGTGATGCTGGAGGGAGCGAGGGGAAGTGTTGAGGGAGGTGTTGATGGTGTTAAAGGAGGTGTTGATGGTGGTCTTAAATGTATTGGTGGTAGTGTTAAAGGTGTTGGTGGTGCAAAAGGTATTGATGGTGGTATTAAAGGTATTGATGGTGGTGTAAAAGGTATTGGTGGTAGTGTTAAAGGTGTTGATGGTGGTGTAAAAGAAATTGATGGTGGTATTAAAGATAATGATAACGGTTTTGTGAATACGAGGGAGAAAAAGATATGTGAGAAATGAGGGACACGGAGAGAGGCAAAAACTTTTATTTAGATGTTGCGACCTTAATGTACAAAACATTGTCAATGGTTCTGAGGGCAATTAACTGTAATGAAATGGCACATTATGTTGACTAAACCCCAGGATAACCCGGTTAATTAAACCCCAGGATAACCCGGTTAATTAAACCAGACGTGAGAAACAGTGTGTAGGAGGCAGGGGAAGGAAGGAACACTGCAATGAATGGAGAGAGAGAGAGAGAGAGAGAGAGAGAGAGAGAGAGAGAGAGAGAGAGAGAGAGAGACTAATACTAAAGGTGCACCCATTAACCAATCTATTGGGAAACAGATAATAGGGACGACTGGATAACAAGAAATTCGGTATACAAGGGATGTGGATAACAGATCAGAATAGCGGGGAATCCTGACACATAGCAACAGGATAACACAAGAAGGCCTGGGTGATGGGAAAGCTGGAAGAGCACTCGGATAGCAGGATATCCGGATAATAGGGACAGACGGGTAACAGAGGATGGTGATTACCGGAGGCTTGGAAGAGATTTGCCAAGAAGAACGCTTGAGATGGAGCTACCCTTTCCCTTCCTCGGATCGAACCTGGTTACCTCCAGTTCCCCAGGCTAGGTATGGGTGTCTCTCTTCCCTTGTGGGTTTAGTGGTAATCGGCCACTTGTACTAAGTCTCAAGCGGAGTGTTCGGATAACGGAAGGTTTGAAGTATCGGGAGGTAGGGGGAACCGCCCCCCGCCACCTTCCCCCGCCACCTTCCCCCGCCATAGGACAGGGTTCAGATGACGGAGATTTCGGATAACGACGAGTCCGGATAAGAGAGGAAGGAAGAAGGAAGGTGGGGGGGGGTAAAGGAGGATTCGGGTAAGCAGGAAACTTGGCCGGGGACAATCTGCCTAAACGTGGTGCTGCTGCCACACAAGTTGGAATGACAATTGTGAGAGTTTTTGCTCCTTGGTTAGGTGGAGGGAGGAGGGGGTGCGTGGGGGAGGGGTAGCGGTGTGTGGGGGAGGGAAGAGGGAGGAGGAAGGGGGAGAGGGAAGGACGAGGTGCCCTTGGTGGTGGGAGAGAGAGAGAGAGAGAGAGACAGACAGCAGGTGGTGTGGGAGCGGCTAGAGGGTCATCACTCTACGCTTCACTGCTGATGAAGTAATATCTGAAGGTTCCTGAAAATTAGAAGGGAGATCTGACCATCTTCAAAGATGCGTCTCACTCATTTCAATTCTCAAATAGCCTTTTAAGGAAAGTTATGCCTTTTTTTTTTTGTTTTATCATTTTTTGGCTTAATTTGTTTTTAATATTCCGTGTCTTGTCGTGTCACGAAATATATTAATTACAAGAGTCTATACAGCAATTAATATACTTTATAAGTTATATAAAACTGCTAATGAAGAAAACATTAGCATAAAAAGCATTTATATATATATATATATATATATATATATATATATATATATATATATATATATATATATATATATATATATATATATATATATATATATATATATGTAAATATATCAAATACAAAATGGGAATTGACACTTACTTTTTGCTGATGATACTGTGCTTTTGGGAGATTCTAAAGAAAAGTTTCAAAGATTAGTGGACGAGTTTGGGAGGGTGTGTACAGGTAGAAAGCTGAAAGTGAATATAGATAAGAGTAAGGTGATGAGGGTATCAAACGATTTAGATAAAGCAAAATTGGGAGGGGGGGGAGTATAGAAGAAGTGACTGTTTCCAGATACTTGGGAGTTAATTTGTCAGTGGATGGGTTTATGAAGGATGAGGTAAACCATAGAATTGACGAAGGAGAAAAGGTGAGTGGTGCATTGAGGTATCTGTGGAGACAAAGAACGTTATCCATGGAGGCAAAGAAGGGAATGTAAGAGAGTATAGTGGTACCAACACTCTTATATGAGAGTGAAGCTTGGGTTGTAAATGCTGCACCGAGGAGGCGGCTGGAGGCAGTGATGTGTTTAAGTGCAATGTGTGGTGTAAACATTATGCAGAGAATTCGTAGTGTGGAAATTAAGAGGAGGTGTGGAGTTACTAAAAGTATTAGCTAGAAGGCTGAAGAGGGGATATTGAGGTCGTTTGGTCATTTAGAGAGAATGGAACAAAGTAGAATGACTTGGAGAGCGTATAAATCTATTGGGAAAGGAAGGCGGGGTAGGGGCCGGCCCCGAAAAGATTGGAGGGATGGGGTAAAGGAGGTTTTTTTTTGGGCCAGGTGCTTGGACTTCCAGCAAGAGTGTGTGAGCGTGTTAAATAGGAGTGAATGGAGACGAATGGGGACCTGACGAGCTGTTGGAGTGTGAGCAGGGTAATATTTTATGAAAGGATTCAAGGAAACTGGTTAGCCGGACTTGAGTCCTGGATATAGGAAGTACAATGCCTGCACTTTAAAGGATGGGTTTAGAATATTGGCAGTTTGGTGGGATGTATGAACTGTCGTATCTGAGCTCCTCTGCAAAGACACTGATAATGTATGAGTGATGGTGAAAGTGTTGAATGATAATAAAAGTTTTTTCTTTCTTTTTGGGTCACCCTGCCTCGGTGGGAAACGGCCGATGTGTTAATATATATATATATATATATATATATATATATATATATATATATATATATATATATATATATATATATATATATATATATATATATATATATATATATATACATACATATATATATATATATATATATATATATATATATATATATATATATATATATATATATATATATATATATATATATATATATATATATATATATATATATGTATATATATATATATAGAATCGAAGACTAACCCAAAAGGATTCTTTCAGGTATACAGAAGTAAGATCAGGGACAAGACAGGCCCACTCAAAAGTTCCTCGGGTCAGCTCACTGACAGTGATAAGGAAATGTGTAGAATTTTTAATACATACTTCCTCTCAGTTTTTACACAGGAGGATACCAGCGATATTCCAGAAATGATAAATTATGTAGAACAGGACGATAATAAACTGTGCACGATTAGGGTCACAAGTGACATGGTCCTTAGGCAAATAGATAAATTAAAACCTAACAAATCCCCAGGCCCTGATGAACTGTATGCAAGGGTTCTAAAGGAATGTAAAGAGGAGCTTAGCAAACCTTTGGATAATCTTTTCAACATATCACTACAAACTGGCATAGTGCGATATAAGTGGAAAATGGCAAATGTGATACCTATTTTCATAGCAGGTGACAGGTCCTTAGCTTCGAACTATAGACCAATAAGCCTAACCTTCATAGTGGGAAAATTTATGGAATCAATAATTGCCGAGGCAGTTCGTAGCCACCTTGAAAAGCATAAATTAATCAACGAATCTCAGCGTGGTTTTACAAAGGGGCGTTCCTGCCTTACGAATTTATTAACTTTTTTCACTAAGCCTTAGCATTTGAAGAGGTAGATCATGGTAATGAATATGATATTGTGTATATGGACTTCAGTAAGGCTTTTGACAGGGTCCCACATCAGAGACTATTTATTTATTTATTTATTTATTTATTTATTTATTTATTATAAATTTGTGCACACATACAGAGGTACAAAAAAATACAGATAAGAGCAGTATGCCAAAGCCACTTATACTATGCATAGCATTACGGGCTGGCTTAAAATTAACTTAAGATTAATTAAGCAATGATGAAGTCAGTGATAAAACATTAATGTAAACAGATTACTATAAAGCACAAGTGAGTATTACAAAGACAGGTCATATGAAGGATTCTGTTAGGTAGTGTATTTAAAAAATAATAAAGTTAGATTGGGTTTTAGGTTTAACATTTATGTGATATAATTGTGAGAAACATTTAAGATATACAATTTATAAGGTTCAGTTATTCAGTATTTATTTGGTTTTGGGTGAGTAAGTGATCTTTGAGTAGAGACTTGAATTTATAAACAGGTAGTGTTTCTTTTATATTTACAGGTAATGAATTCCAGATTTTAGGGCCTTTTATGTGCATTGAGTTTTTGCATAGTGTGAGATGAACACGAGGAACATCAAAGAGTGATCTGTGCCTTGTGTTATGGTCATGTGTTCTGTTGAGGTTGGCAAGGAGATGTTTGAGGGGAGGGTTAATATCAGAGTTAAGTGTTCTATGTATGTAATAGGTGCAGTAATAAGTATGGATGTTTTGTATGGTGAGTAGGTTTAGTGTATTGAATATTGGTGGAGTGTGCTGCCTGTAGTGAGAATTTGTTATCATTCTAACTGCAGCCTTTTGTTGGGTAATTAGTGGTCTGAGATGGTTAACTGTTGTTGAGCCCCATGCACAAATTCCATAGGTGAGATAGGGGTAAATAAGAGAGTGATATAGGGCCAGGAGGGCTGACTGTGGAACATAGTACCGTATCTTCGATAGTATGCCTACAGTCTTGGAAATTTTCTTAGAAATTTGTTGTATATGTGTATGAAATTTGAGTCTATTATCAAGGTGGATTCCTAAGAATTTTCCCTCTGTTAGCTTTGTGATAGGTGATCCGTTTATCATTATGTTAAGAGGGACATCTGTAGCTCTGTTACCAAACTGAATGAAGTAGGTTTTGTCAATGTTTAGTGTAAGTTTGTTAGTCCTCATCCAGGTAGATATTTTCTGTAATTCGGTATTTACAGTATTGGCTAGTGTGACTGGGCTCGGGTGAGAGAAGACGTATGTAGTGTCATCTGCAAATAGTGTGGGTTTGAGTAATTGCGAAGCATTTGGAAGGTCATTTATGTATAGGAGAAAGAGAAGAGGGCCAAGGACACTTCCCTGTGGGACACCAACTGTAATTGGTTGCGCAGAAGAGTTTGCCCCATTTGCGTACACATATTGGCTTCTGTTGCTGAGGTATGACTTGAGGTAATTGAGGGAGTGCCCTCTTATACCATAGTGTGACAATTTTACGTGGAGCAAGTCATGGTCAACTGTATCAAAAGCTTTACGTAAGTCAATGAAGATCCCCAGTGGGACTTCTTTTTTCTCTATTGCAGTGTATATATGTTCTAGCATGTGTATAATAGCATCATTAGTATTTTTATTAGGCCTGAATCCAAATTGGCAGGGGTTGAGTATGTTCTGGGAGATAAGGTAGGAGTAGATTCGTTTATGAATTAGTTTTTCAAAGATTTTTGAGAGAGGGTGTAAGTTGGATATTGGCCTATAGTTATTCAACTCTGTTTGGTCTCCTCCTTTGTGGATCGGGGTGACCCTTGCTATTTTGAGTACTGTAGGGAAGGTGGAGGATTCAATGGATTTGTTAAAGAGTGTTGCAATGATTGGAGATAGCACTTGTGACACTTTTTTATATATAAAGGGTGGTAAGGTACTTAAATCTCCTGCCTTGTTTTTTAGTGCATTGATAATAAGGGAGACTTCGTATGGGTTAGTCGGAGCTAGGAACAGTGTGTTCGGGTAGTTGCCGGTGAGGTAGTTATTTGGTGGGGTATCTGAGCTTGGGATTTTATGGGCAAGGTTTTGTCCTATAGAGGAGAAGAAATCATTGAGTCTGTTTGCTGTTTCTGTTGAGGAAAATTAAAGCACATGGAATAGGAGGAGAAATTTTTTCCTGGATAGAGGCATGGTTGACAAATAGGCAGCAGAGAGTTTGCATAAATGGGGAGAAATCAGAGTGGGGAAGCGTCACGAGAGGTGTTCCACAGGGGTCAGTGTTGGGCCCCCTGCTGTTCACAATCTACATAAACGACATAGATGAGGGCATAAAGAGCGACATCGGCAAGTTTGCCGATGACACCAAAATAGGCCGTCGAATTCATTCTGACGAGGACATTCGAGCACTCCAGGAAGATTTGAATAGACTGATGCAGTGGTCGGAGAAGTGGCAGATGCAGTTTAATATAGACAAATGCAAAGTTCTAAATGTTGGACAGGACAATAACCATGCCACATATAAACTAAATAATGTAGATCTTAATATTACGGATTGCGAAAAAGATTTAGGAGTTCTGGTTAGCAGTAATCTGAAACCAAGACAACAGTGCATAAGTGTTCGCAATAAAGCTAATAGAATCCTTGGCTTCATATCAAGAAGCATAAATAATAGGAGTCCTCAGGTTGTTCTTCAACTCTATACATCCTTGGTTAGGCCTCATTTAGATTATGCTGCACAGTTTTGGTCACCGTATTACAGAATGGATATAAATTCTCTGGAAAATGTACAAAGGAGGATGACAAAGTTGATCCCATGTATCAGAAACCTTCCCTATGAGGATAGACTAAGGGCCCTGAAACTGCACTCTCTAGAAAGACGTAGAATTAGGGGGGATATGATTGAGGTGTATAAATGGAAGGCAGGAATAAATAAAGGGGATGTAAATAGTGTGCTGAAAATATCTAGCCTAGACAGGACTCGCAGCAATGGTTTTAAGTTGGAAAAATTCAGATTCAGGAAGGATATAGGAAAGTACTGGTTTGGTAATAGAGTTGTGGATGAGTGGAACAAACTCCCAAATACCGTTATAGAGGCCAGAACGTTGTGTAGCTTTAAAAATAGGTTGGATAAATACATGAGTAGATGTGGGTGGGTGTGAGTTAGACCTGATAGCTTGTGCTACCAGGTCGGTTGCCGTGTTCCTCCCTTAAGTCAATGTGACCTGACCTGACTAGGTTGGGTGCATTGGCTTAAGCCGGTAGGAGACTTGGACCTGCCTCACATGGGCCAGTAGGCCTGCTGCAGTGTTCCTTCGTTCTTATGTTCTTATGTTCTTATATATATATATATATATATATATATATATATATATATATATATATATATATATATATATATATATATATATATATATATATATATATATATATGTATATATATATATATATGCAAAAACAAGCACTGCGAAAGAATAGAGAAATTCCAAGCGCTTTCGTGACTACTCACATTATCAAAGAATAATTGTTCCTTGATAATGTGAGTAGTCACAAAAGCGCTTGGAATTTCTCTATTCTTTCACAGTGGTTGTTTTTCATATTCTGAAATCTCCTGTTTACTGTGATCTTATTGCATATATATATATATATATATATATATATATATATATATATATATATATATATATATATATATATATATATATATATATATATATATATATATATATATATATATATGTACATTCTTTCTTTCAACACTCCGGCCGTATCCCACCGAGGCAGGGTGGCCCAAAAGGAAAACCGAAAGTTTCTCCTTTTACATTTAGTAATATATACAGGAGAAGGGGTTACTAGCCCCTTGCTCCCGGAATTTTAGTGGCCTCTTACAACGCGCATGGCTTACGGAGGAAGAATTCTGCGCCACTTCCCCTTGGAGATCAGAGGAAATAAACAAGAACAAGAATTAGAACGAAAGTTTCTCCTTTTACATTTAGTAATATATACAGGAGAAGGGGTTACTAGCCCCTTGCTCACGGAATTTTAGTGGCCTCTTACAACGCGCATGGCTTACGGAGGAAGAATTCTGCGCCACTTCCCCTTGGAGATCAGAGGAAATAAACAAGAACAAGAATTAGAAAGAAAATAGCAGAAAACTCAGAGAGGTGTGTGTGTATATATATGCTTGTACATGTATGTGTAGTGTGGCCCAAGTGTAAGTAGAAGTAGCAAGACGTACCTGAAATCTTGCATGTTCATGAGACAGAAAAATGGACACCAGCAATGCTACCATCATGTAAAACAATTACAGGCTTTCGTTTTACACTCACTTGGCAGGGCGGTAGTACCTCCCTGGGTGGCTGCTGTCTACCAACTTACTACCTATATATATATATATATATATATATATATATATATATATATATATATATATATATATATATATATATATATATATATATATATATTTATTATTTATTATTTATTATCACACCGGCCGATTCCCACCAAGGCAGGGTGGCCCGAAAAAGAAAAACTTTCACCATCATTCACTCCATCACTGTCTTGCCAGAAGGGTGCTTTACACTACAGTTTTTAAACTGCAACATTAACACCCCTCCTTCAGAGTGCAGGCACTGTACTTCCCATCTCCAGGACTCAAGTCCGGCCTGCCGGTTTCCCTGAACCCCTTCATAAATGTTACTTTGCTCACACTCCAACAGCACGTCAAGTATTAAAAACCATTTGTCTCCATTCACTCCTATCAAACACGCTCACGCATGCCTGCTGGAAGTCCAAGCCCCTCGCACACAAAACCTCCTTTACCCCCTCCCTCCAACCCTTCCTAGGCCGACCCCTACCCCGCCTTCCTTCCACTACAGACTGATACACTCTTGAAGTCATTCTGTTTCGCTCCATTCTCTCTACATGTCCGAACCACCTCAACAACCCTTCCTCAGCCCTCTGGACAACAGTTTTGGTAATCCCGCACCTCCTCCTAACTTCCAAACTACGAATTCTCTGCATTATATTCACACCACACATTGCCCTCAGACATGACATCTCAACTGCCTCCAGCCTTCTCCTCGCTGCAACATTCATCACCCACGCTTCACACCCATATAAGAGCGTTGGTAAAACTATACTCTCATACATTCCCCTCTTTGCCTCCAAGGACAAAGTTCTTTGTCTCCACAGACTCCTAAGTGCACCACTCACTCTTTTTCCCTCATCAATTCTATGATTCACTTCATCTTTCATAGACCCATCCGCTGACACGTCCACTCCCAAATATCTGAATACGTTCACCTCCTCCATACTCTCTCCCTCCAATCTGATATTCAATCTTTCATCATCTAATCTTTTTGTTATCCTCATAACCTTACTCTTTCCTGTATTCACCTTTAATTTTCTTCTTTTGCACACCCTACCAAATTCATCCACCAATCTCTGCAGCTTCTCTTCAGAATCTCCCAAGAGCACAGTGTCATCAGCAAAGAGCAGCTGTGACAACTCCCACTTTGTGTGTGATTCTTTATCTTTTAACTCCACGCCTCTTGCCAAGACCCTCGCATTTACTTCTCTTACAACCCCATCTATAAATATATTAAACAACCACGGTGACATCACACATCCTTGTCTAAGGCCTACTTTTACTGGGAAAAAATTTCCCTCTTTCCTACATACTCTAACTTGAGCCTCACTATCCTCGTAAAAACTCTTCACTGCTTTCAGTAACCTACCTCCTACACCATACACTTGCAACATCTGCCACATTGCCCCCCTATCCACCCTGTCATACGCCTTTTCCAAATCCATAAATGCCACAAAGACCTCTTTAGCCTTATCTAAATACTGTTCACTTATATGTTTCACTGTAAACACCTGGTCCACACACCCCCTACCTTTCCTAAAGCCTCCTTGTTCATCTGCTATCCTATTCTCCGTCTTACTCTTAATTCTTTCAATTATAACTCTACCATACACTTTACCAGGTACACTCAACAGACTTATCCCCCTATAATTTTTGCACTCTCTTTTATCCCCTTTGTCTTTATACAAAGGAACTATGCATGCTCTCTGCCAATCCCTAGGTACCTTACCCTCTTCCATACATTTATTAAATAATTGCACCAACCACTCCAAAACTATATCCCCACCTGCTTTTAACATTTCTATCTTTATCCCATCAATCCCGGCTGCCTTACCCCCTTTCATTTTACCTACTGCCTCACGAACTTCCCCCACACTCACAACTGGCTCTTCCTCACTCCTACAAGATGTTATTCCTCCTTGCCCTATACACGAAATCACAGCTTCCCTATCTTCATCAACATTTAACAATTCCTCAAAATATTCCTTCCATCTTCCCAACACCTCTAACTCTCCATTTAATAACTCTCCTCTCCTATTTTTAACTGACAAATCCATTTGTTCTCTAGGCTTTCTTAACTTGTTAATCTCACTCCAAAACTTTTTCTTATTTTCAACAAAATTTGTTGATAACATCTCACCCACTCTCTCATTTGCTCTCTTTTTACATTGCTTCACCACTCTCTTAACTTCTCTCTTTTTCTCCATATACTCTTCCCTCCTTGCATCACTTCTACTTTGTAAAAACTTCTCATATGCTAACTTTTTCTCCCTTACTACTCTCTTTACATCATCATTCCACCAATCGCTCCTCTTCCCTCCTGCACCCACTTTCCTGTAACCACAAACTTCTGCTGAACACTCTAACACTACATTTTTAAACCTACCCCATACCTCTTCGACCCCATTGCCTATGCTCTCATTAGCCCATCTATCCTCCAATAGCTGTTTATATCTTACCGTAACTGCCTCCTCTTTTAGTTTATAAACCTTCACCTCTCTCTTCCCTGATGCTTCTATTCTCCTTGTATCCCATCTACCTTTTACTCTCAGTGTAGCTACAACTAGAAAGTGATCTGATATATCTGTGGCCCCTCTATAAACATGTACATCCTGAAGTCTACTCAACAGTCTTTTATCTACCAATACATAATCCAACAAACTACTGTCATTTCGCCCTACATCATATCGTGTATACTTATTTATCCTCTTTTTCTTAAAATATGTATTACCTATAACTAAACCCCTTTCTATACAAAGTTCAATCAAAGGGCTCCCATTATCATTTACACCTGGCACCCCAAACTTACCTACCACACCCTCTCTAAAAGTTTCTCCTACTTTAGCATTCAAGTCCCCTACCACAATTACTCTCTCACTTGGTTCAAAGGCTCCTGTACATTCACTTAACATCTCCCAAAATCTCTCTCTCTCCTCATACATATATATATATATATATATATATATATACATACATATATATATATTTATTCTTTTCTCTGAGGATGAGGGTCCCTATGACAGTTCTAGAGGTGGTACCTCCCTATATTTTATATATATATATATATATATATATATATATATATATATATATATATATATATATATAGATAGATAGATAGAACTGTCGTAGGGACCCTCATCCTCAGAGAAAAGAATAAACTTGCTTCAGGGAAAACTCAAGGTTCTCCCTGAAGCTGTTTGATAATTTTCTCCTACCACCCCCTATATTTCAAGTATGTTTTATTTAAAGACAAAATACATTGGCCAAACATTCACAAAAATACAACAGAAAGTAAAACAACACAGGTAACTCAGAGCTACATCTCGACTACTTCGTCCAGCTCCCCTGCGGTGGGCCGCGTGCCCAGAATGCTGCAGGTATTTCCTCTCTGGATCGCAACACTGAGTCTCTGAAAGAGAAAGCTGGTCGCCCTGTGGTCCTTGGTTTCTATGATGAGCTTTTCACCCAGCTCTTTGAGGAACTTTAGAGCACACTTGCCCCATGCTCCAAGGGTCTCCGACCCTATTGGAATGAAGTTATAGCAAGGGGGAAGGTCTTCATATTTTCAGATCTTCTGGGTCTCCCTGTGGCTGGCAGCTCCACCCCCTTCCACTACGGATTATGGCAAGTAGGTGTCTGCTAATGTGGCAGCACAGATGTAGTCCCAGGCAATCTGCTTTCCATCCTTCCAGGGTAGCATAGTGGCTCCATCAGGACGCTTTTGACTTCCATCAGACCTCTGTACTTGGGGTTCCCGTTGAGCTAGGCAACGGGCTGTGGCAAGATAAGATAAGATAAGATAAGATTTCGTTCGGATTTTTAACCCCGGAGGGTTAGCCACCCAGGATAACCCAAGAAAGTCAGTGCGTCATCGAGGACTGTCTAACTTATTTCCATTGGGGTCCTTAATCTTGTCCCCCAGGATGCGACCCACACCAGTCGACTAACACCCAGGTACCTATTTGCTGCTAGGTGAACAGGACAATAGGTGTAAGGAAACGTGTCGGAATTTCCACCCGCCGGGAATCGAACCCGGGCCCTCCGTGTGTGAAGCGGGAGTTTTAGCCACCAGACCACCGGGCCACCGAGGCTTCTCTTTATGATGTCATTGACCTCCTCATGTCTGGCATACTTCCCTTCTGCTGTGTGACACACGAGACCATGAAGTCCGAATTGATCAGCTGTCGCCCTGCCGCAAATACACCTATGTTCGGTGAGGATGGGGGCGGCTAGGCGAAGAGCAACACCAATCCGAATGGCCTGTGGGTCGAGACGGGTGCCCAGGGAGGAATTGGGAACAGCTAACAGGAAATCTCCTGAGTGTGGTGCCTTCACTGCCAGGAGACGAGCTTTGTCCTTTCCTGAAGCATTGGAGAGCATTGTGTTGGCGATTTTTTCCATGATCGGTTTGTCCCAGTGGGACTGTTTGTGCTGTTTGGGAGGAGCTGGTCTACTGGAGGAGTCTGTAAGGGTGTCCCACCGAATCGCTGCTTCAGTAAACCTGGGGTCTTGAGCTCCTACCACGTCTCTCAAGCGTTCGGGTACTATCTTCTTGACTAATGCACTGGAAGCCAAACACGAAGACAGAAAAGCAGGTAAGGCAACATGCGTTGCTTTGCGCACCCCTATACCTCCCAGTCGCACTGGGAGGGTTGCCTGATCCCATTGCTGATCCTCTAGTGACAGGTTCAATGCCTTCTTAAAAGCTGATCTCAGGTGTGCGTCATATTCGTCGAGTGTTGGGTTGTCAAAAGAGGGTGCACACCTCAGGAAGTGAGTGAGTCTTGGCATAGTAAGGCACCTTGTGAGGAGATACAGAGCATCATGGGCATCAAGATCGCTTATTCTCTCCTCCATTCTCATCAGGTCATTCAATTTGTCCCTGAGGACAGTGTCGATGGCCTGGTGACCCAGCGGTGCCCCCAAGAGGGTATATATATATATATATATATATATATATATATATATATATATATATATATATATATATATATATATATATATATATATAAATGGCTTATGATTTATTTAGTAAAATTAGGCTTAAGTACATTGTTAGGTTAGGTTAGGTGAGGTTTTTTTAATTAGGTTTCGTGCAAAACTAAAAAAAAATAAAAAAATTACACCATTTTCATTGATAAAAATACATATCTATTAATCCATAATACAAAATTTTGGAAAAAGTTTAATTTCAAGGCAGTTGCGTCATACTGACCAATTCAACTTATGAGGCATGACGTACATTGTATATGTAATACGAAATTACCATAAAATACGTGTCTGCAAACATGAAGAAAACACCGGTGAAAAAGAAGCAGGAATACCCGAGTGCTTGCAGGTGTTTATACATACCTTCAGAGGAAGAAGAAGAGTGAAGAGAAGCTGAGGATCTTCACAAACTTCCATAATGAAAACTCGCTTCCCCCAGAACTGTAACATTGTTGACAAGTGATAACACTTGCGTCTCTCCTCATATTCTTTGAAACATCATTTAATATACAGCCTCTCACGAACACCTGTCACCTCAACACTTCCAGCAGGTGAGTACAAACAGGTAGCGCGTCTGTCTCGCACTCATCAGACGGAGGATCAAGCCTCCACTACGTCTTGCGCTGAATGATCCAAATAGATTTAGAACTTAACCTGAATTACACAAAAATGCAACTTCTGCAGTTTGCGCTGCAACATTAATATTCTTGTGCGGTGCATCAAGGACTGTAGCTTCTAAAACATTTCCCTTGACTTAACCTTGATTTCCTGTCATTTCCTAGGTGCTGCATAACCCTTAAGGGTTTGGCACTTCCCTGTAGCTGTAATATTTATAGCATTAATATTAATATAGATTATGTGTCCACCAACATGCAGTGATCTTCGCAAAACCATTGATTGGTATTATTATCTATCGTGATTTAGAATTGTCAAGTGACAGACAAACAAAAAGATTGTATGAGACAGTGAGTGACTCGTATGAGACAAGACAGTGAGTGACTCGTATGAGACAAGACAGTGAGTGACTCGTATGAGACAAGACAGTGAGTGACTCGTATGAGACAAGACAGTGAGTGACTCGTATGAGACAAGACAGTGAGTGACTCGTATGAGACAAGACAGTAAGTGACTCGCATGAGACAAGACAGTGAGTGACTCGTATGAGATAAAACAGTGAGTGACTTGTATGAGAAAAAACAGTGAGTGACTCGTATGAGACAAAACAGTGAGTGACTCGTATGAGACGCGGCAATGGGTGACTCGTATGAGAGGAAGGGGAACTTGAATGACTTGATCACTAGTTATGTGGAGAGGCCACATAGATCTTCCTTCAAGACTTTACTGATGCTATTGTAATCACAAAAACGTGTCTTCTTTTTTTTGGGGTTACCCTGCCTCGGTGGGAGACGGCCAGGGTGCTAAAAAAAAAAGTTGTCCTGAGAGGGAGGGAGGGAGAAAGGAAGAGAGGGAGGGAGAGGGAGAGAATGAGGGGTAAGAGGGAGAGGGGAAAGCATAAGGGAAGGAGAGTGAGACAGTGAGAGCATGATGGAGGGTAGGAGGGGGGGTAGGTGAGTATGACAGGGTGACAGATTGAGGGAAGAAGGGAGGGAGAGAGGGAGGGAGAGAGGGAGAGAGGGAGGGAAGAAGGGAGGGAGAGAGGGAGGTAGAAGGAGAGAATAATTTTTTTTATCATAACTGCCCAGCTCAGCAGTGTGCTGCTGCCCAGCTCAGCAGTGTGCTGCTGCCCAGCTCAATAAGACAGTTATACAGCGGGAACTAAAGCTATCTATGTTTCCTCTCATATTCCATCACAGTGAGTGAATTTCATAGTGTTGACAGCTGTCAACCTGAGCTGGGAGACGTCAGGAGGGTGATGACGACATCGTCAGCTCCGCGCAGCTGAGCTCTTCTCCAGGCTGAAGGACTGACCACATTAAATACATCTTCTCTAAGGCTGATGGACTCAGTTACATCATCTTTACTACTACACCTACTGTATCTGTATTTGACTGAAGAAGACCACCGCGTAATCGAAACGTTCCAACATTAAAAATCCCAACTGTTACACATGTATCTTCCTCATCATCTTGTCGGTATTTTATACCATTCTCAACATTAAATAGTTTCCAGGTGTTGCTTGTGTGTCTTTATCAACTACAACACGTCAGTATTGCCATTCCATCTACTATATAAATCTATGTGTATTCTGCAATGAATTTATATCCATGATATATTAAGGAGATGAGAACTGAGATGCATAATCTAACCGAAGCCTTACTAGTGTATAAGAGGTGTAGAATGACCTTTGGACTCTCGTTAATTATACTTCCTGATGTAAATACAACTAATCTATTAGACTTATTACTCACGTTTATGCACTGTTGTCTTGGCTTCTGATTTCCGCTTACCATGAATCCCAAGTCTTTTTCACATTCCAAATGATCAAACTCTACATCATCAAGTTTGTTAGTGTCAGGGACAGTTCCATGGCACTTTTCCATACTAAGTTGCATCTGCCACTTTTTAGGCCTTAACATCAGATTGTCGACACCTTCCTGAAGTTCCCTGATATCGTCCTATGAATGTGTTATTCAGTCTGTGTCACCGGCCAATTTACGCGTGTGGCTTTTTATTCCCTCGTAAAGGTCATTAGTATAATTTATGAAGAGGCGGCTCAAAGCTGTTCCTTTGGAAAGCCACTTGTGACTGGTCCATATTTTTATTTCACCCCATTTAAGCAAACTGTCTGCTTGTTAATGGTCAGCCAGTGTCATGTGCTGACACTTTCTTCAATAGTCTTCTGCAGGAAATTCTATCAAATACTTAACTGAAAATCAGTAAAAACGATAGAAATAGAACGGTCCTTTGTTAACTCCTGTTGAGACTTATTAATTATACTTATAAAAGTGGCATTATTATTATTATTATATTATTAATATTATTATTATTATTATTATTATTATTATTATTATTATTATTATTATTATTATTATTATTATTATTATTATTATTATTATTATTATTATTATTATTATTTTTCCAATAGTTCACCTGCTTTTAATGTCAGGTTTATTGGGTGAAAAATTGATGGCATAGACTTATTCCCTTATCTGCAGAGAAATAATGCAGTAGCCATCTTCCACATCCCCAGCACAACATCCAGCTTCAGGGATTAATTAAACAGACTTGCACTCTTTATGTACCGTAGAAAAGAGTTTGTTGAGGCCATGGTATCTTGCTTCAGTCTGTGTACCTGTGACAACATAAAGTAACACTTACGTCACGTTACGTACATTGCTGGTTCAACCCTCACACTTAGAGCAATACAGTATAGCCAGAAATATACATCTATTTACTGTGTAAAAAAAATGGAAGATAGGCAAAAAAAAAAAAAATTGCAAGTCTACAACGTACTCAGAGTAGACACGCAGGCAAGATGCAAAAAGAGAATATAGACAGACAAAGACAGACGAGAGAGAAATAAAGTTACGTCCCCTCCAGTGAGAACAAAGGTACCGGACATAAAACTCTAGCGGCTGCTTTTATTATAGTATGAAGAAAACGAGTAATCAACGAGTCAATAGAAAACGTCAAGTGTAAGGCGGAAACTAACCCCCCAAAACGCCCCATCATTTCCAAACTTCACCCTGAACTTTGATACCTAGATGGACAATAGAGGGCGCTCTAGCTTTTCTGAATGGGCAGAGGAGGTAAATGAGACAGAGACTTCGTCTTATCCATCTTCTTCAGACCACTTCGTCACAATGACAATTGTTTTTATTTCTCTCGTTTTTTTTTTTTTGTAAATTGTTGAAAAAGATGGGGTGGTACGTAGGTAATTTTAACTACTTTTATGAGAAGGATGATAAAATAATCTTTGATAGGGCGCTTCTGCTTTGAAGCCAAAGTTCTGAATCCACCGAGATCTACTGGGGGGGGGGGGGAGGGGGGTTGCATGTTTGTGTGTCACTAACATCTCAGTGTCGTCTAACAACTGGTAAAAGAAAAAGTCGTTTTTGTATGGAATACTCTGATGTGAACTTTATCTTCTGTTATTATGTTCTACGTCTCTTAACTACCATCCAGTTATTATTATTATTATTATTATTATTATTATTATTATTATTATTATTATTATTATTATTATTTTATTTTTTTTTATTATCACACCGGCCGATTCCCACCAAGGCAGGGTGGCCCGAAAAAGAAAAACTTTCACCATCATTCACTCCATCACTGTCTTGCCAGAAGGGTGCTTTACACTACAGTTTTTAAACTGCAACATTAACACCCCTCCTTCAGAGTGCAGGCACTGTACTTCCCATCTCCAGGACTCAAGTCCGGCCTGCCGGTTTCCCTGAATCCCTTCATAAATGTTACTTTGCTCACACTCCAACAGCACGTCAAGTATTAAAAACCATTTGTCTCCATTCACTCCTATCAAACACGCTCACGCATGCCTGCTGGAAGTCCAAGCCCCTCGCACACAAAACCTCCTTTACCCCCTCCCTCCAACCCTTCCTAGGCCGACCCCTACCCCGCCTTCCTTCCACTACAGACTGATACACTCTTGAAGTCATTCTGTTTCGCTCCATTCTCTCTACATGTCCGAACCACCTCAACAACCCTTCCTCAGCCCTCTGGACAACAGTTTTGGTAATCCCGCACCTCCTCCTAACTTCCAAACTACGAATTCTCTGCATTATATTCACACCACACATTGCCCTCAGACATGACATCTCCACTGCCTCCAGCCTTCTCCTAGCTGCAACATTCATCACCCACGCTTCACACCCATATAAGAGCGTTGGTAAAACTATACTCTCATACATTCCCCTCTTTGCCTCCAAGGACAAAGTTCTTTGTCTCCACAGACTCCTAAGTGCACCACTCACTCTTTTTCCCTCATCAATTCTATGATTCACCTCATCTTTCATAGACCCATCCGCTGACACGTCCACTCCCAAATATCTGAATACGTTCACCTCCTCCATACTCTCTCCCTCCAATCTGATATTCAATCTTTCATCACCTAATCTTTTTGTTATCCTCATAACCTTACTCTTTCCTGTATTCACCTTTAATTTTCTTCTTTTGCACACCCTACCAAATTCATCCACCAATCTCTGCAACTTCTCTTCAGAATCTCCCAAGAGCACAGTGTCATCAGCAAAGAGCAGCTGTGACAACTCCCACTTTGTGTGTGATTCTTTATCTTTTAACTCCACGCCTCTTGCCAAGACCCTCGCATTTACTTCTCTTACAACCCCATCTATATTATTATTATTATCATTATATTCAATACCTGCCTTGTTAGAACTGTATTGACCCTTTCAACTATAACATCCTCATTCGACTTACCGAGTGCCGTCGTTGAACTTGCAACCTTCAGAGTGCCGTCGTTGAACTTGCAGCCTTCAGAGTGCCGTCGTTGAACTTGCAACCTTCAGAGTGCCGTCATTGTACTTGCAACCTTCAGAGTGCCGTCATTGTACTTGCAACCTTCAGTTTATCTCATTCGCTTCATAAATAACACCTTTGCTCAAACTCCCACTGCTCGTTATACTCCAAAAATCATTTGTCGCCCCTCGCTTTGATCTAACTTGCTTACACACGCCTGCTGGATGCTCAAGCCCCTACCACTTTAAGCGCCCTTCACTCTCTCCTCCAAATTTTCCTGGGACTGCCCTTACTCCTTTCTTTAACTCCAAATTTGTACATCCTTTTTGTCACCCTCTTCTGGTCCCTCCTTTCTAAATGATCAATTCACCGCAGCTCCTCCATCCTCTGTGGTAAGCTAAGAGTATATTACATTTTATTCGGTTTATGTCGCACACCCATATAGGCTGCCTCCCGACTAGTGAACCAGTTGTTAAGGATTTAACGATCAAACGGGCCCAGTCGTTAAACCAGTACCTCGGCTCAACCCACCAATCACAAGGAAGCCCACCAAAGCTGTGAAGCGATGTGATGCACAAGTGCAAGGTCCTGGGTTCAATTCCCTGGCGAGGATAAACAAATGGGTAGTTTAATTTACACTCCTGTTGCTCCTGTTGCTCCTGTTGCTCCTGTTGCTCCTGCTGACATAGCAGGAAAATAGGTACCTGTTTGTTGATCAACTCATGTTGGTCAGATTCAACTGAAAATATATAAGAAACTGCAGTACCTGCAAGAATGTTATAGCATGTTGGAGAAAGTAAAGTACCTGTTGGAAGTGCACAGGTGTTGGGTGACAGGTGTTAGACGACAGGTATCTGTGAACGTAGTGATAAAGTGTGGGTGTCTCGTGCGTGTGGTCGCCATAGTACCAACACCACACGCTAAGTTATCTCACCAGCATGACCCGCGTCAGGGGTCATCCTTGGCGAATTAACTTAAATCCAGAGAGAGAGAGAGAGAGAGAGAGAGAGAGAGAGAGAGAGAGAGAGAGAGAGAGAGAGAGAGAGAGAGAGAGCGAGAGACCGGGAGAGGTAAATAGGCAGGAGAGGGAGAGAGAGAGAGAGAGAAGAAAGGAAAAGAATATTTTTTTTTATTTGGCAAACTTGGATAAACCAGCAATGTTCCGTCACCCTATTCTATGTTATAGTTACAAAAGACGGAGGGTGGCAGGGAGGGTGGCAGGGAGGTGACAGGGAGGGTGACAGGGAGGGTGGAAGAAGGGGTGGCAGGGGGGTGACAGGGAGGGTGACAGGGAGGGTGGCAGGGAGGGTGGCAGGGGGGGGTGGCAGGGGGGGTGACAGGGAGGGTGACAGGGAGAGTGGCAGGGAGGGTGGCAGGGGGGGTGGCAGGGGGGTGACAGAGAGGGTGACAGGGAGGGTGGCAGGGGGGGTGACAGGGAGGGTGACAGGGAGGATGACAGGGAGGGTGGCAGGGGGGGTGGCAGGGAGGGTGACAGGGAGGATGACAGGGAGGGTGACAGGGAGGGTGGCAGGAAGGGTGACAGGGATGGTGGCAGGGAGGGTGGCAGGGAGGGAGGCAGGTAGGGTGACAGGGAGGGTGGCAGGGAGGGTGGCAGGGAGGGTGACAGGGAGAGTGGCAGGGAGGATGACAGGGAGGGTGACAGGGAGGATGACAGGGAGGGTGGCAGGGAGGGTGACAGGGAGGGTGACAGGGAGGATGGCAGGGAGAGTGACAGGGAAGGTGGAAGGGAGGGTGGCAGGGA
The DNA here is from genome assembly GCF_038502225.1 of Cherax quadricarinatus. Classification (NCBI taxonomy): domain Eukaryota; kingdom Metazoa; phylum Arthropoda; class Malacostraca; order Decapoda; family Parastacidae; genus Cherax; species Cherax quadricarinatus. Next base: position 12,866,777 of record NC_091305.1, read on the forward strand.
GGGTGACAGGGAAAGTGACAGGGAGGGTAGAAGGGAGGGTGACATAGAGGGTGGTAAGGAGGATGACAGGGACGGTGACAGGGAGGGTGACAGGGAGGGTGGAAGGGAGGGTGACAGGGAGGGTGGCACGGAGGGTGGCAGGGAGAATGACAGGGAGGGTGGCAGGGAAAGTGACAAGGAGGGTGACAGGGGGATGACAGTCAGGGTGGCAGGGAGGGTGGCAGGGAGGGTGACAGGGAGGGTGACAGGGAGGGTGGTAGGGAGGATGACAGGGAGGGTGACAGGGAGGATGACAGGGAGGGAGGCAGGGAGGGTGACAGGGAGGGTGGCAGGGAGGGTGGCAGGGAGGGTGACAGGGAGGGTGACAGGGAGGGTGGCAGGGACGGTGACAGGGAGGGTGGTAGGGAGGATGACAGGGAGGGTGACAGGGAGGATGACAGGGAGGGTAGCAGGGGGGTGACAGGGAGGGTGGCAGGGAGGATGACAGGGAGGGTGACAGGGAGGGAGACAGGGAGGGTGGCAGGAAGGGTGACAGGAAGGGTGGCAGGGAGGGTGGCAGAGAGGGTGGCAGAAAGGGTGACAGGGAGAGTGGCAGGGAGGGTGGCAGGGAGGGTGACAGGGAGGGTGGCAGGGAGGATGACAGAGAGGGTGACAGAGAGGATGACAGGGAGGGTGGCAGGGAGGGTGACAGGGAGGGTGACAGGGAGGATGGCAGGGAGGGTGACAGGGAGGGTGGCAGGGAGGGTGGCAGGGAGGGTGACAGGGAAAGTGACAGGGAGGGTGGCAGGAAGGGTGACAGAGAGGGTGGTAGGGAGGAAGATAGGGACGGTGACAGGGAGGGTGACAGGGAGGGTGGCATGGAGGGTGACAGGGAGGGTGACAGGGAGGATGACAGGGAGGGTGACAGGGAGGATGACAGGGAGGGTGACAGGGAGGATGACAGGGAAAGTAACAGGGAGGGTGACAGGGAGGGTGACAGGGAGGATGGCAGGGAGGGTGACAGGGAGGGAGACAGAAAGGGTGGCAGGGAGGGTGACAGGGAGGGTGACAGGGAGGATGGCAGGGAGGGTGACAGGGAGGGAGACAGGGAGGGTGGCAGGGAGGGTGACATTGAGGGTGGCAGGGAGGGTGGCAGGGAGGGTGACAGGGAGGGTGACAGGGAGGGTGGAAGGGACTGTGACAGGGAGGGTGGTAGGGAGGTTGACAGGGAGGGTGACAGGGAGGATGACAGGGAGGGTGGCAGGGGGGTGACAGGGAAAGTGACAGGGAGGATGACAGGGAGGGTGACAGGGAGCGAGACAAAGAGGGTGGCAGGAAGGGTGACAGAAAGGGTGGCAGGGAGGGTGGCAGGGAGGGTGACAGGGAGGGTGGCAGAGAGGGTGGCAGAAAGGGTGACAGGGAGGGTGGCAGGGAGGGTGGCAGGGAGGGTGACAGGGAGGGTGGCAGGGAGGATAACAGGGAGGGTGACAGAGAGGATGACAGGGAGGGTGGCAGGGAGGGTGACAGGGAGGGTGACAGGGAGGATGGCAGGGAGGGTGACAGGGAGGGTGGCAGGGAGGGTGGCAGGGAGGGTGACAGGGAAAGTGACAGGGAGGGTGGCAGGAAGGGTGACAGAGAGGGTGGTAGGGAGGAAGATAGGGACGGTGACAGGGAGGGTGACAGGGAGGGTGGCATGGAGGGTGACAGGGAGGGTGACAGGGAGGATGACAGGGAGGGTGACAGAAAGGATGACACTGAGGGTGGCAGGGAGGGTGACAGGGAGGGTGACAGGGAGGATGGCAGGGAGGTTGACAGGGAGGGAGACAGAAAGGGTGGCAGGGAGGGTGACAGGGAGGGTGACAGGGAGGATGGCAGGGAGGGTGACAGGGAGGGAGACAGGGAGCGTGGCAGGGAGGGTGACATTGAGGGTGGCAGGGAGGGTGGCAGGGAGGGTGACAGAGAGGGAGACAGGGAGGGTGGCAGGGAGGGTGACAGGGAGGGTGGCAGGGAGGGTGGCAGGGAGGGTGACAGGGAGGGTGACAGGGAGGGTGGCAGGGAGGATGGCAAGGAGGGTGAAAGGGAGGGAGACAGGGAGGGTGACAGGGAGGGTGACAGGGAGGGTGACAGGGAGGATGGCAGGAAGGGTGACAGGGAGGGAGACAGGGAGGGTGACAGGGAGGGAGACAGGGAGGGTGACAGGGAGGGTGACAGGAAGGGTGGCAGGGAGGGTGGCAGGGAGGGTGACAGGGAGGGAGACAAAGAGGGTGGCAGGGAGGGTGACAGGGAGGGTGGTAGGGAGGATAACAGGGAGGGTGACAGGGAGGATGACAGGGAGGGTGACAGGGAGGATGAATGGAAGGGGTGCCAGGGAGGGTGACAGGGAGGGTGACAGGGAGGATGGCAGGGAGGGTAACAGGGAGGGAGACAGAAAGGGTGGCAGGGAGGGTGACAGGGAGGGTGACAGGGAGGATGGCAGGGAGGGTGACAGGGAGGGAGACAGGGAGGGTGGCAGGGAGGGTGACATTGAGGGTGGCAAGGAGGGTGGCAGGGAGGGTGACAGGGAGGGTGACAGGGAGGGTGGCAGGGACGGTGACAGGGAGGGTGGTAGGGAGGATGACAGGGAGGGTGACAGGGAGGATGACAGGGAGGGTGGCAGGGGGGTGACAAAGAGGGTGACAGGGAGGATGACAGGGAGGGTGACAGGGAGGGAGACAGGGAGGGTGGCAGGAAGGGTGACAGGAAGGGTGGCAGGGAGGGTGGCAGGGAGGGTGACAGGGAGGGTGGCAGAGAGGGTGGCAGAAAGGGTGACAGAGAGGGTGGCAGGGAGGGTGACAGGGAGGGTGGCAGGGAGGATGACAGGGACGGTGACAGAGAGGATGACAGGAGGGTGGCAGGGAGGGTGACAGGGAGGGTGACAGGGAGGATGGCAGGGAGGGTGACAGGGAGGGTGGCAGGGAGGGTGGCAGGGAGGGTGACAGGGAAAGTGAGAGGGAGGGTGGCAGGAAGGGTGACAGAGAGGGTGGTAGGGAGGAAGATAGGGACGGTGACAGAGAGGGTGACAGGGAGGGTGGCATGGAGGGTGACAGGGAGGGTGACAGGGAGGATGACAGGGAGGGTGACAGGGAGGATGACACTGAGGGTGGCAGGGAGGGTGACAGGGAGGGTGACAGGGAGGATGGCAGGGAGGGTGACAGGGAGGTAGACAGAAAGGGTGGCAGGGAGGGTGACAGGGAGGGTGACAGGGAGGATGGCAGGGAGGGTGAAAGGGAGGGAGACAGGGAGCGTGGCAGGGAGGGTGACATTGAGGGTGGCAGGGAAAGTGGCAGGGAGGGAGACAGGGAGGGAGACAGGGAGGGGGGCAGGGAGGGTGACAGGGAGGGTGGCAGGGAGGGTGGCAGGGAGGGTGACAGGGAGGGTGAGAGGGAGGGTGGCAGGGAGGATGGCAGGGAGGGTGACAGGGAGGGAGAGAGGGAGGGTGGCAGGGAGGGTGACAGGGAGGGTGACAGGGAGGATAGCAGGAAGGGTGACAGGGAGGGAGACAGGGAGGGTGACAGGGAGGGTGACAGGAAGGGTGGCAGGGAGGGTGGCAGGGAGGGTGACAGGGAGGGTGGTAGGGAGGATAACAGGGAGGGTGACAGGGAGGATGACAGGGAGGGTGACAGGGAGGATGAATGGAAGGGTGGCAGGGAGGGTGACAGGGAGGGTGACAGGGAGGATGGCAGGGAGGGTGACAGGGAGGGAGACAGAAAGGGTGGCAGGGAAGGTGACAGGGAGGGTGACAGGGAGGATGGCAGGGAGGGTGACAGGGAGGGAGACAGGGAGGGTGGCAGGGAGGGTGACATTGAGGGTGGCAGGGAGGGTGGCAGGGAGGGTGACAGGGAGGGTGACAGGGAGGGTGGCAGTGACGGTGACAGGGAGGGTGGTAGGGAGGATGACAGGGAGGGTGACAGGGAGGATGACAGGGAGGGTATCAGGTGGTGACAGGGAGGGTGACAGGGAGGATGACAGGGAGGGTGACAGGGAGGGAGACAGGGAGGGTGGCAGGAAGGGTGACAGGAAGGGTGGCAGGGAGGGTGGCAGGGAGGGTGACAGGGAGGGTGGCAGAGAGGGTGGCAGAAAGGGTGACAGGGAGGGTGGCAGGGAGGGTGACAGGGAGGGTGACAGGGAGGATGACAGGGAGGGTGACAGAGAGGATGACAGGGAGGGTGGCAGGGAGGGTGACAGGGAGGGTGACAGGGAGGATGGCAGGGAGGGTGACAGGGAGGGTGGCAGGGAGGGTGGCAGGGAGGGTGACAGGGAAAGTGACAGGGAGGGTGGCAGGAAGGGTGACAGAGAGGGTGGTAGGGAGGAAGATAGGGACGGTGACAGGGAGGGTGACAGGGAGGGTGGCATGGAGGGTGACAGGGAGGGTGACAGGGAGGATGACAGGGAGGGTGACAGGGAGGATGACACTGAGGGTGGCAGGGAGGGTGACAGGGAGGGTGACAGGGAGGATGGCAGGGAGGGTGACAGGGAGGCAGACAGAAAGGGTGGCAGGGAGGGTGACAGGGAGGGTGACAGGGAGGATGGCAGGGAGGGTGACAGGGAGGGAGACAGGGAGCGTGGCAGGGAGGGTGACATTGAGGGTGGTAGGGAGGGTGGCAGGGAGGGAGACAGGGAGGGAGACAGGGATGGGGGCAGGAAGGGTGACAGGGAGGGTGGCAGGGAGGGTGGCAGGGAGGGTGACAGGGAGGGTGAGAGGGAGGGTGGCAGGGAGGATGGCAGGGAGGGTGACAGGGAGGGAGACAGGGAGGGTGGCAGGGAGGGTGACAGGGAGGGTGACAGGGAGGATGGCAGGAAGGTTGACAGGGAGGGAGACAGGGAGGGTGACAGGGAGGGTGACAGGAAGGGTGCCATTGAGGGTGGCAGGGAGGGTGACAGGGAGGGAGACAGGGAGGGTGGCAGGGAGGGTGACAGGGAGGGTGGTAGGGAGGATGACAGGGAGGGTGACAGGGAGGATGACAGGGAGGGTGACAGGGAGGATGAATGGAAGGGTGGCAGGGAGGG
>NC_091305.1:12876801-12889301 GCF_038502225.1 Cherax quadricarinatus
CCTGCCATCATTCATCCTCCGTCCCTGCCATCATTCATCCTCCGTCCCTGCCATCATTCATCCTCCTGTCCCTGCCATCATTCATCCTCCTGTCCCTGCCATCATTCATCCTCCTGTCCCTGCCATCATTCATCCTCCTGTCCCTGCCATCATTCATCCTCCTGTCCCTGCCATCATTCATCCTCCTGTCCCTGCCATCATTCATCCTCCTGTCCCTGCCATCATTCATCCTCCTGTCCCTTCCATCATTCATCCTCCTGTCCCTGCCATCATTCATCCTCCGTCCCTGCCATCATTCATCCTCCTGTCCCTGCCATCATTCATCCTACTGTCCCTGCCATCATTCATCCTCCGTCCCTGCCATCATTCATCCTCCTGTCCCTGCCATCATTCATCCTTCTGTCAATGCCATCATTCATCCTCCTGGCCCTGCCATCATTCATCCTACTGTCCCTGCCATCATTCATCCTCCGTCCCTGCCATCATTCATCCTCCTGTCCCTGCCATCATTCATCCTCCTGTCCCTGCCATCATTCATCCTCCGTCCCTGCCATCATTCATCCTCCTGTCCCTGCCATCATTCATCCTCCGTCCCTGCCATCATTCATCCTCCTGTCCCTGCCATCATTCACCCTCCTGTCCCTGCCATCATTCATCCTCCTGTTCCTGCCATCATTCACCCTCCTGTCCCTGCCATCATTCATCCTCCTGGCCCTGCCATCATTCATCCTCCTGGCCCTGCCATCATTCATCCTTCGGTCCCTGCCATCATTCATCCTCCTGGCCCTGCCATCATTCATCCTTCTGTCCCTGCCATCATTCACCCTCCTGTCCCTGCCATCATTCACCCTCCTGTCCCTGCCATCATTCATCCTTCTGTCCCTGCCATCATTCACCCTCCTGTCCCTGCCATCATTCACCCTCCTGTCCCTGCCATCGTTCATCCTTCTGTCCCTGCCATCATTCATCCTCCTGTCCCTGCCATCATTCATCCTCCTGTCCCTGCCATCATTCACCCTCCTGTCCCTGCCATCATTCATCCTCCTGTCCCTGCCATCATTCATCCTCCGTCCCTGCCATCATTCATCCTCCTGTCCCTGCCATCATTCATCCTCCTGTCCCTGCCATCATTCATCCTCCTGTCCCTGCCATCATTCATCCTCCTGTCCCTGCCATCATTCATCTTCCTGTCCCTGCCATCATTCATCCTCCTGTCCCTGCCATCATTCATCCTCCTGTCCCTGCCATCATTCATCTTCCTGTCCCTGCCATCATTCATCCTCCTGTCCCTGCCATCATTCATCCTCCTGTCCCTGCCATCATTCATCTTCCTGTCCCTGCCATCATTCATCCTCCTGTCCCTGCCATCATTCATCCTCCTGTCCCTGCCATCATTCATCCTCCTGTCCCTGCCATCATTCACCCTCCTGTCCCTGCCATCATTCATCCTCCTGTCCCTGCCATCATTCATCCTCCGTCCCTGCCATCATTCATCCTCCTGTCCCTGCCATCATTCATCCTCCTGTCCCTGCCATCATTCATCCTCCTGTCCCTGCCATCATTCATCCTCCTGTCCCTGCCATCATTCATCTTCCTGTCCCTGCCATCATTCATCCTCCTGTCCCTGCCATCATTTATCCTCCTGTCCCTGCCATCATTCATCCTCCGTCCCTGCCATCATTCATCTTCCTGTCCCTGCCATCATTCATCCTCCTGTCCCTGCCATCATTCATCCTCCTGTCCCTGCCATCATTCATCTTCCTGTCCCTGCCATCATTCATCCTCCTGTCCCTGCCATCATTCATCCTCCTGTCCCTGCCATCATTCATCTTCCTGTCCCTGCCATCATTCATCCTCCTGTCCCTGCCATCATTCATCCTCCTGTCCCTGCCATCATTCATCCTCCTGTCCCTGCCATCATTCACCCTCCTGTCCCTGCCATCATTCATCCTCCTGTCCCTGCCATCATTCATCCTCCGTCCCTGCCATCATTCATCCTCCTGTCCCTGCTATCATTCATCCTCCGTCCCTGCCATCATTCATCCTCCTGTCCCTGCCATCATTCATCCTCCGTCCCTGCCATCATTCACCCTCCTGTCCCTGCCATCATTCATCCTCCGTCCCTGCCATCATTCATCCTCCGTCCCTGCCATCATTCACCCTCCTGTCCCTGCCATCATTCATCCTCCGTCCCTGCCATCATTCATCCTCCTGTCCCTGCCATCATTCATCCTCCGTCCCTGCCATCATTCACCCTCCTGTCCCTGCCATCATTCATCCTCCGTCCCTGCCATCATTCATCCTCCTGTCCCTGCCATCATTCATCCTCCTGTCCCTGCCATTATTCATCCTCCGTCCCTGCCATCATTCATCCTCCTGTCCCTGCCATCATTCATCCTCCGTCCCTGCCATCATTCATCCTCCTGTCCCTGCCATCATTCATCCTCCGTCCCTGCCATCATTCACCCTCCTGTCCCTGCCATCATTCATCCTCCGTCCCTGCCATCATTCATCCTCCTGTCCCTGCCATCATTCATCCTCCTGTCCCTGCCATCATTCATCCTCCGTCCCTGCCATCATTCACCCTCCTGTCCCTGCCATCATTCATCCTCCGTCCCTGCCATCATTCATCCTCCTGTCCCTGCCATCATTCATCCTCCTGGCCCTGCCATCATTCATCCTTCTGTCCCTGCCATCATTCATCCTCCTGTCCCTGCCATCATTCATCCTCCTGTCCCTGCCATCATTCATCCTCCTGTCCCTGCCATCATTCACCCTCCTGTCCCTGCCATCATTCATCCTCCTGTCCCTGCCATCATTCATCCTCCTGTCCCTGCCATCATTCATCCTCCGTCCCTGCCATCATTCATCCTCCTGTCCCTGCAATCATTCATCCTACTGTCCCTGCCATCATTCGTCCTCCGTCCCTGCCATCATTCATCCTCCTGTCCCTGCCATCATTCATCCTCCGTCCCTGCCATCATTCATCCTCCTGTCCCTGCCATCATTCATCCTCCTGTCCCTGCCATCATTCACCCTCCTGTCCCTGCCATCATTCATCCTCCGTCCCTGCCATCATTCATCCTCCTGTCCCTGCCATCATTCATCCTTCTGTCCCTGCCATCATTCACCCTCCTGTCCCTGCCATCATTCACCCTCCTGTCCCTGCCATCATTCATCCTTCTGTCCCTGCCATCATTCATCCTCCTGTCCCTGCCATCATTCATCCTCCTGTCCCTGCCATCATTCACCCTCCTGTCCCTGCCATCATTCATCCTCCTGTCCCTGCCATCATTCATCCTCCGTCCCTGCCATCATTCATCCTCCTGTCCCTGCCATCATTCATCCTCCTGTCCCTGCCATCATTCATCCTCCTGTCCCTGCCATCATTCATCCTCCTGTCCCTGCCATCATTCATCTTCCTGTCCCTGCCATCATTCATCCTCCTGTCCCTGCCATCATTCATCCCCCTGTCCCTGCCATCATTCATCTTCCTGTCCCTGCCATCATTCATCCTCCTGTCCCTGCCATCATTCGTCCTCCTGTCCCTGCCATCATTCATCTTCCTGTCCCTGCCATCGTTCATCCTCCTGTCCCTGCCATCATTCATCCTCCTGTCCCTGCCATCATTCATCCTCCTGTCCCTGCCATCATTCACCCTCCTGTCCCTGCCATCATTCATCCTCCTGTCCCTGCCATCATTCATCCTCCGTCTTTGCCATCATTCATCCTCCTGTCCCTGCCATCATTCATCCTCCTGTCCCTGCCATCATTCATCCTCCTGTCCCTGCCATCATTCATCCTCCTGTCCCTGCCATCATTCATCTTCCTGTCCCTGCCATCATTCATCCTCCTGTCCCTGCCATCATTTATCCTCCTGTCCCTGCCATCATTCATCTTCCTGTCCCTGCCATCATTCATCCTCCTGTCCCTGCCATCATTCATCCTCCTGTCCCTGCCATCATTCATCCTCCTGTCCCTGATATCATTCACCCTCCTGTCCCTGCCATCATTCATCCTCCTGTCCCTGCCATCATTCATCCTCCGTCCCTGCCATCATTCATCCTCCTGTCCCTGCCATCATTCATCCTCCGTCCCTGCCATCATTCATCCTCCTGTCCCTGTCATCATTCATCCTCCGTCCCTGCCATCATTCACCCTCCTGTCCCTGCCATCATTCATCCTCCGTCCCTGCCATCATTCATCCTCCGTCCCTGCCGTCATTCACCCTCCTGTCCCTGCCATCATTCATCCTCCGTCCCTGCCATCATTCATCCTCCTGTCCCTGCCATCATTCATCCTCCGTCCCTGCCATCATTCACCCTCCTGTCCCTGCCATCATTCATCCTCCGTCCCTGCCATCATTCATCCTCCTGTCCCTGCCATCATTCATCCTCCTGTCCCTGCCATCATTCATCCTCCGTCCCTGCCATCATTCATCCTCCTGTCCCTGCCATCATTCATCCTCCGTCCCTGCCATCATTCATCCTCCTGTCCCTGCCATCATTTATCCTCCGTCCCTGCCATCATTCACCCTCCTGTCCCTGCCATCATTCATCCTCCGTCCCTGCCATCATTCATCCTCCTGTCCCTACCATCATTCATCCTCCTGTCTCTGCCATCATTCATCCTCCGTCCCTGCCGTCATTCACCCTCCTGTCCCTGCCATCATTCATCCTCCGTCCCTGCCATCATTCATCCTCCTGTCCCTGCCATCATTCATCCTCCTGGCCCTGCCATCATTCATCCTTCTGTCCCTGCCATCATTCATCCTCCTGTCCCTGCCATCATTCATCCTCCTGTCCCTGCCATCATTCATCCTCCTGTCCCTGCCATCATTCACCCTCCTGTCACTGCCATCATTCATCCTCCTGTCCCTGCCATCATTCATCCTCCTGTCCCTGCCATCATTCATCCTCCGTCCCTGCCATCATTCATCCTCCTGTCCCTGCCATCATTCATCCTCCTGTCCTTGCCATCATTCATCCTCCGTCCCTGCCATCATTCATCCCCCTGTCCCTGCCATCATTCATCCTCCGTCTCTGCCATCATTCATCCTCCTGTCCCTGCCATCATTCATCCTCCTGTCCCTGCCATCATTCACCCTCCTGGCCCTGCCATCATTCATCCTTCTGTCCCTGCCATCATTCATCCTCCTGTCCCTGCCATCATTCATCCTCCTGTCCCTGCCATCATTCATCCTCCTGTCCCTGCCATCATTCACCCTCCTGTCCCTGCCATCATTCATCCTCCTGTCCCTGCCATCATTCATCCTCCTGTCCCTGCCATCATTCATCCTCCGTCCCTGCCATCATTCATCCTCCTGTCCCTGCCATCATTCATCCTCCTGTCCCTGCCATCATTCATCCTCCTGTCCCTGCCATCATTCATCCTCCTGTCCCTGCCGTCATTCACCCTCCTGTCCCTGCCGTCCTTCATCCTCCTGTCCCTGCCATCATTCACCCTCCTGTCCCTGCCGTCATTCATCCTCCTGTCCCTGCCATCATTCATCCTCCTGTCCCTGCCATCATTCATCCTCCTGTCCCTACCATCATTCATCCTCCTGTCCCTGCCATCATTCATCCTCCTGTCCCTGCCATCATTCATCCTCCTGTCCCTGCCATCATTCATCCTCCGTCCCTGCCATCATTCATCCTCCGTCCCTGCCATCATTCATCCTCCTGTCCCTGCCATCATTCATCCTCCTGTCCCTGCCATCATTCATCCTCCTGTCCCTGCCATCATTCATCCTCCTGTCCCTGCCATCATTCATCCTCCTGTCCCTGCCATCATTCATCCTCCTGTCCCTGCCATCATTCATCCTCCTGTCCCTGCCATCATTCATCCTCCGTCCCTGCCATCATTCATCCTCCTGTCCCTGCCATCATTCATACTACTGTCCCTGCCATCATTCATCCTCCGTCCCTGCCATCATTCATCCTCCTGTCCCTGCCATCATTCATCCTTCTGTCCCTGCCATCATTCATCCTCCTGGCCCTGCCATCATTCATCCTACTGTCCCTGCCATCATTCATCCTCCGTCCCTGCCATCATTCATCCTCCTGTCCCTGCCATCATTCATCCTCCTGTCCCTGCCATCATTCATCCTCCGTCCCTGCCATCATTCATCCTCCTGTCCCTGCCATCATTCATCCTCCGTCCCTGTCATCATTCATCCTCCTGTCCCTGCCATCATTCACCCTCCTGTCCCTGCCATCATTCATCCTCCTGTCCCTGTCATCATTCACCCTCCTGTCCCTGCCATCATTCATCCTCCTGGCCCTGCCATCATTCATCCTCCTGGCCCTGCCATCATTCATCCTTCTGTCCCTGCCATCATTCATCCTCCTGGCCCTGCCATCATTCATCCTTCTGTCCCTACCATCATTCACCCTCCTGTCCCTGCCATCATTCACCCTCCTGTCCCTGCCATCATTCATCCTTCTGTCCCTGCCATCATTCACCCTCCTGTCCCTGCCATCATTCACCCTCCTGTCCCTGCCATCATTCATCCTTCTGTCCCTGCCATCATTCATCCTCCTGTCCCTGTCATCATTCATCCTCCTGTCCCTGCCATCATTCACCCTCCTGTCCCTGCCATCATTCATCCTCCTGTCCCTGCCATCATTCATCCTCCGTCCCTGCCATCATTCATCCTCCAGTCCCTGCCATCATTCATCCTCCTGTCCCTGCCATCATTCATCCTCCTGTCCCTGCCATCATTCATCCTCCTGTCCCTGCCATCATTCATCTTCCTGTCCCTGCCATCATTCATCCTCCTGTCCCTGCCATCATTCATCCTCCTGTCCCTGCCATCATTCATCTTCCTGTCCCTGCCATCATTCATCCTCCTGTCCCTGCCATCATTCATCCTCCTGTCCCTGCCATCATTCATCTTCCTGTCCCTGCCATCATTCATCCTCCTGTCCCTGCCATCATTCATCCTCCTGTCCCTGCCATCATTCATCCTCCTGTCCCTGCCATCATTCACCCTCCTGTCCCTGCCATCATTCATCCTCCTGTCCCTGCCATCATTCATCCTCCGTCCCTGCCATCATTCATCCTCCTGTCCCTGCCATCATTCATCCTCCTGTCCCTGCCATCATTCATCCTCCTGTCCCTGCCATCATTCATCCTCCTGTCCCTGCCATCATTCATCTTCCTGTGCCTGCCATCATTCATCCTCCTGTCCCTGCCATCATTCATCCTCCGTCCCTGCCATCATTCATCTTCCTGTCCCTGCCATCATTCATCCTCCTTTCCCTGCCATCATTCATCCTCCTGTCCCTGCCATCATTCATCTTCCTGTCCCTGCCATCATTCATCCTCCTGTCCCTGCCATCATTCATCCTCCTGTCCCTGCCATCATTCATCTTCCTGTCCCTGCCATCATTCATCCTCCTGTCCCTGCCATCATTCATCCTCCTGTCCCTGCCATCATTCATCCTCCTGTCCCTGCCATCATTCACCCTCCTGTCCCTGCCATCATTCATCCTCCTGTCCCTGCCATAATTCATCCTCCGTCCCTGCCATCATTCATCCTCCTGTCCCTGCCATCATTCATCCTCCGTCCCTGCCATCATTCATCCTCCTGTCCCTGCCATCATTCATCCTCCTGTCCCTGCCATCATTCATCCTCCTGTCCCTGCCATCATTCACCCTCCTGTCCCTGCCATCATTCATCCTCCTGTCCCTGCCATCATTCATCCTCCGTCCCTGCCATCATTCATCCTCCTGTCCCTGCCATCATTCATCCTCCGTCCCTGCCATCATTCATCCTCCTGTCCCTGCCATCATTCATCCTCCGTCCCTGCCATCATTCACCCTCCTGTCCCTGCCATCATTCATCCTCCGTCCCTGCCATCATTCATCCTCCGTCCCTGCCATCATTCACCCTCCTGTCCCTGCCATCATTCATCCTCCGTCCCTGCCATCATTCATCCTCCTGTCCATGCCATCATTCATCCTCCTGTCCCTGCCATCATTCATCCTCCTGTCCCTGCCATCATTCATCCTCCTGTCCCTGCCATCATTCATCCTCCGTCCCTGCCATCATTCATCCTCCTGTCCCTGCCATCATTCATCCTCCGTCCCTGCCATCATTCACCCTCCTGTCCCTGCCATCATTCATCCTCCGTCCCTGCCATCATTCATCCTCCTGTCCCTGCCATCATTCATCCTCCTGTCCCTGCCATCATTCATCCTCCGTCCCTGCCATCATTCACCCTACTGTCCCTGCCATCATTCATCCTCCGTCCCTGCCATCATTCATCCTCCGTCCCTGCCATCATTCACCCTCCTGTCCCTGCCATCATTCATCCTTCTGTCCCTGCCATCATTCATCCTCCTGTCCCTGCCATCATTCATCCTCCTGTCCCTGCCATCATTCATCCTCCTGTCCCTGCCATCATTCACCCTCCTGTCCCTGCCATCATTCATCCTCCTGTCCCTGCCATCATTCATCCTCCTGTCCCTGCCATCATTCATCCTCCGTCCCTGCCATCATTCATCCTCCTGTCCCTGCCATCATTCATCCTCCTGTCCCTGCCATCATTCATCCTCCGTCCCTGCCATCATTCATCCTCCTGTCCCTGCCATCATTCATCCTCCGTCCCTGCCATCATTCATCCTCCTGTCCCTGCCATCATTCATCCTCCTGTCCCTGCCATCATTCACCCTCCTGTCCCTGCCATCATTCATCCTCCGTCCCTGCCATCATTCATCCTCCTGTCCCTGCCATCATTCATCCTTCTGTCCCTGCCATCATTCACCCTCCTGTCCCTGCCATCATTCACCCTCCTGTCCCTGCCATCATTCATCCTTCTGTCCCTGCCATCTTTCATCCTCCTGTCCCTGCCATCATTCATCCTCCTGTCCCTGCCATCATTCATCCTCCGTCCCTGCCATCATTCATCCTCCTGTCCCTGCCATCATTCATCCTCCGTCCCTGCCATCATTCATCCTCCTGTCCCTGCCATCATTCATCCTCCTGTCCCTGCCATCATTCATCCTCCTGTCCCTGCCATCATTCATCCTCCTGTCCCTGCCATCATTCATCTTCCTGTCCCTGCCATCATTCATCCTCCTGTCCCTGCCATCATTCATCCTCCTGTCCCTGCCATCATTCATCTTCCTGTCCCTGCCATCATTCATCCTCCTGTCCCTGCCATCATTCATCCTCCTGTCACTGCCATCATTCATCTTCCTGTCCCTGCCATCATTCATCCTCCTGTCCCTGCCATCATTCATCCTCCTGTCCCTGCCATCATTCATCCTCCTGTCCCTGCCATCATTCACCCTCCTGTCCCTGCCATCATTCATCCTCCTGTCCCTGCCATCATTCATCCTCCGTCCCTGCCATCATTCATCCTCCTGTCCCTGCCATCATTCATCCTCCTTTCCCTGCCATCATTCATCCTCCTGTCCCTGCCATCATTCATCCTCCTGTCCCTGCCATCATTCATCTTCCTGTCCCTGCCATCATTCATCCTCCTGTCCCTGCCATCATTCATCCTCCTGTCCCTGCCATCATTCATCTTCCTGTCCCTGCCATCATTCATCCTCCTGTCCCTGCCATCATTGATCCTCCTGTCCCTGCCATCATTCATCCTCCTGTCCCTGCCATCATTCACCCTCCTGTCCCTGCCATCATTCATCCTCCTGTCCCTGCCATCATTCATCCTCCGTCCCTGCCATCATTCATCCTCCTGTCCCTGCCATCATTCATCCTCCGTCCCTGCCATCATTCATCCTCCTGTCCCTGCCATCATTCATCCTCCGTCCCTGCCATCATTCATCCTCCGTCCCTGCCATCATTCATCCTCCGTCCCTGCCATCATTCACCCTCCTGTCCCTGCCATCATTCATCCTCCGTCCCTGCCATCATTCATCCTCCTGTCCCTGCCATCATTCATCCTCCGTCCCTGCCATCATTCACCCTCCTGTCGCTGCCATCATTCATCCTCCGTCCCTGCCATCATTCATCCTCCTGTCCCTGCCATCATTCATCCTCCTGTCCCTTCCATCATTCATCCTCCGTCCCTGCCATCATTCATCCTCCTGTCCCTGCCATCATTCATCCTCCGTCCCTGCCATCATTCATCCTCCTGTCCCTGCCATCATTCATCCTCCGTCCCTGCCATCATTCACCCTCCTGTCCCTGCCATCATTCATCCTCCGTCCCTGCCATCATTCATCCTCCTGTCTTTACCATCATTCATCCTCCTGTCCCTGCCATCATTCATCCTCCGTCCCTGCCATCATTCACCCTCCTGTCCCTGCCATCATTCATCCTCCGTCCCTGCCATCATTCATCCTCCTGTCCTTGCCATCATTCATCCTCCTGGTCCTGCCATCATTCATCCTTCTGTCCCTGCCATCATTCATCCTCCTGTCCCTGCCATCATTCATCCTCCTGTCCCTGCCATCATTCATCCTCCTGTCCCTGCCATCATTCACCCTCCTGTCCCTGCCATCATTCATCCTCCTGTCCCTGCCATCATTCAACCTCCTGTCCCTGCCATCATTCATCCTCCGTCCCTGCCATCATTCATCCTCCGTCCCTGCCATCATTCATCCTCCTGTCCCTGCCATCATTCATCCTCCGTCCCTGCCATCATTCATCCTCCTGTCCCTGCCATCATTCATCCTCCTGTCCCTGCCATCATTCACCCTCCTGTCCCTGCCATCATTCATCCTCCGTCCCTGCCATCATTCATCCTCCTGTCCCTGCCATCATTCATCCTCCGTCCCTGCCATCATTCACCCTCCTGTCCCTGCCATCATTCATCCTCCTGTCCCTGCCATCATTCATCCTCCTGTCCCTGCCATCATTCATCCTCCTGTCCCTGCCATCATTCATCCTCCGTCCCTGCCATCATTCACCCTCCTGTCCCTGCCATCATTCATCCTCCGTCCCTGCCATCATTCATCCTCCTGTCCCTGCCATCATTCATCCTCCTGGCCCTGCCATCATTCATCCTTCTGTCCCTGCCATCATTCATCCTCCTGTCCCTGCCATCATTCATCCTCCGTCCCTGCCATCATTCACCCTCCTGTCCCTGCCATCATTCACCCTCCTGTCCCTGCCATCATTCATCCTTTTGTCCCTGCCATCATTCATCCTCCTGTCCCTGCCATCATTCATCCTCCTGTCCCTGCCATCATTCATCCTCCGTCCCTGGTAGTTGTCATCCGTCCCTGGTAGTTGTCATCCGTCCCTGGTAGTTGTCATCCGTCCTTGGTAGTTGTCATCCGTTCCTGGTAGTTGTCATCCGTCCCTGGTAGTTGTCATCCGTCCCTGGTAGTTGTCATCCGTTCCTGGTAGTTGTCATCCGTTCCTGGTAGTTGTCATCCGTCCCTGGTAGTTGTCATCCGTCCATGGTAGTTGTCATCCGTCCCTGGTAGTTGTCATCCGTCCCTGGTAGTTGTCATCCGTTCCTGGTAGTTGTCATTCGTTCGTGGTAGTTGTCATCCGTCCCTGGTAGTTGTCATCCGTCCATGGTAGTTGTCATCCGTCCCTGGTAGTTATCATCTGTCCCTGGCAGTTATCATCCGTTCGTGGAAGTTGTCATTCGTTCGTGGTAGTTGTCGTCCGTCCCTGGTAGTTGTCATCCGTCCCTGGCAGTTGTCATCCGTCCCTGGTAGTTGTCATCCGTCCCTGGTAGTTGTCATCCGTCCCTGGTAGTTGTCATCCGTCCCTGGCAGTTGTCATCCGTCCCTGGTAGTTGTCATCCGTTCCTGGTAGTTGTCATCCGTCCCTGGCAGTTGTCATCCGTCCCTGGTAGTTGTCATCCGTCCCTGGTAGTTGTCATCCATCCCTGGCAGTTGTCATCCGTCCCTGGTAGTTGTCATCCGTCCCTGGCAGTTGTCATCCGTCCCTGGCAGTTGTCATCCGTCCCTGGTAGTTGTCATCCGTCCCTGGCAGTTGTCATCCGTCCCTGGTAGTTGTCATCCGTTCCTGGTAGTTGTCATCCGTCCCTGGCAGTTGTCATCCGTCCCTGGTAGTTGTCATTTGGCAGACGCAGCAGGACTGGGAGGAAGAGGGTGCAGTGTTGCAGGGAGGAAGGCAGGGATGGAGGGAGGGAGGGAGGCAGGGAGGGAGGTAGGAAGGGAGGCAGGGATGGATGCAGGGAGGGAGGCAAGGAATGAGGGAGACAGGGTGGCAGGGAGGGAGGCAAGGAATGAGGGAGACAGGGTGGCAGGGAGGGAGGCAAGGAGGCAGGGGGGTGTTCCTCACAGCCTCACTCACAGTCTACCTCTTCAGTGTTAAACGTATTCGCTGGAGCCGCCTAATCAGCTCCTTGGAGTCGGATATCCCTTCCTCCTGCACGTCCTCTCTCTCTCTCTCACACTCTCTCTCTCTCTCTCTCACTCTCTCTCTCTCTCTCTCTCTCTCTCACTCTCTCTCTCTATCTATCTCTCTCCGCATTCAGTTGCATAAGGGGAAACTAATAGAAGTGTATTTTTAATTTATATGTTGAAGGTGAGGGGAGGAGGTG
>NC_091305.1:12894301-12916801 GCF_038502225.1 Cherax quadricarinatus
GGCTACAAGCCTGGTCCAGCAACTGGCTCCTTGAGTTTAACCCTGCCAAATGCAAAGTCATGAAGATTGGGGAAGGGCAAAGAAGACCGCAGACACAATATAGTTTAGATGGCCAAAGTCTGCAAACCTCACTCATGGAAAAAGATCTGGGGGTGAGTATAACACCGAGCATATCTCCTGAGGCGCACATCAATCAGATAACTGCTGCAGCATACGGGCGCCTGGCAAACCTACGGACAGCGTTCCGATACCTCAGCAAGGATTCGTTCAAGACCCTGTATACCATTTACGTCAGGCCCATACTGGAGTATGCAGCACCAGTTTGGAATCCACACCTAGTCAAGCACGTCAAGAAATTAGAGAAGGTGCAAAGGTTTGCAACAAGACTAGTCCCAGAGCTACCGGGATTGTCCTACGAAGAAAGGTTGAGGGAAATCGGCCTGACGACACTGGAGGACAGGAGGGTCAGGGGAGACATGATAACGACATATAAAATACTGCGCAGAATAGACAAGGTGGACAAAGACGGGACGTTCCAGAGATGGGACACAGACACAAGAAGTCACAATTGGAAGTTGAAGGCTCAGATGAATCAAAGGGATGTTAGAAAGTATTTCTTCAGTCATAGAGTGGTCAGGCCGTGGAATGGCCTAGAAAGTGAAGTAGTGGAGGCGGGAACCATACATAGTTTTAAGGCGAGTTATGATAAAGCTCATGGGGCAGGAAGAGAGAGGACCTAGTAGCAATCAGTGAAGAGGCGGGGCCAGGAGCTATGAATCGACCCCTGCAACCACAAATAGGTGAGTACAAATAGGTGAGTACACACACACACACACACACACACACACACACACACACACACACACACACACACACACACACACACATGCACATACTCACACACGCACATACACACTCGTGGAGGAGTCACGCGGTTTGAGCTCGTGTTTTGGTGATATAGGCGTGTGCACGCATAAGAGTGCATATAATCACTTAAGCCCCGAAAAAAGGAAATATAAGTGATCACAGAAAAGAAAACAAAGGAAATAGTGGCTGAGTGTTTAGTGGGGGCCATTGGAAGGGTGAACGGTTGTGTCAGGCCTGAATAGTGTTGCCATAATAACGCAGTGGGGTATTTGAAGAATAAGTGCGACTCAAGACCAGGGAGATAAGAGATATATATAGATGTGTCAGTAAATACAGTGAGTAAGTGAAAAAATTAGAAGAGCTAGAGACTATAGTGCATACAGGAAGTTAGTGGAAAAATTACCGAGAAGCATCAAACATCAACTTCTAGGACAGGACAGACCCGCAACGTTACTCCACTGCCAGCCACAAGTAATATTCACCTAGTTTGAGTTGCATTGGGTCAATAGTACCTGTCTCTAGCTGGAATTGGGGGTCACTCTCCTCGAGCTATCAGAATTAGAATAAGCAGCATTTACTGGCATTTACTGGCATTTAATAGAATTTAGAGGTAGCGGCATATAGGCGAAGCCTAGTGTATTTATTTTTGAACATAATTTTAAACGCATAAGACTACAGTGGGAACCAAGAGATCGGGTACATATGCAATACATATGTAGTACATACGTGGGAAATAAGGACTGTTTACATAAACATATGCACACACACTAGGTGAGAACAGCTCTGCTGTTAGGCACTTGAATAGCTGTAGCACACACACACACACACACACACACACACACACACACACACACACAC
Source organism: Cherax quadricarinatus (assembly GCF_038502225.1). Classification (NCBI taxonomy): domain Eukaryota; kingdom Metazoa; phylum Arthropoda; class Malacostraca; order Decapoda; family Parastacidae; genus Cherax; species Cherax quadricarinatus. The sequence goes on from NC_091305.1 coordinate 12,896,027, forward strand.
ACACACACACACACACACACACACACACACACACACACACACATACACACACACACACATGCACACACACACACACACACACACACACACACACACACACACACACACACACACACACACACACACACACACACACACATGCACACATATACAGGATTTCACACCTTCCTGTGAAGTGACCCTCTAACCCTTCCTTTCCCCCCCATCTCTCTCCCTCTCCTCTCCTCTCTCATCCTCTTTCTCTTCCTCTCTCTCTTCCTCTCACTCTCTCTCTCTTCCTCTCTCTCTCCCTCTCCCTCTCTCTCTTCCTCTCTCTCTTCCTCTTCTTTTTTCTCTCTCTCTCTTCCCTTGTCACTCCCCCCTCTCTCTTACCTTTTCCCTCTCTCTCACTTTCTCCCCCTTTTTCCCTTCTTTTCCCCTGCTTCTACCCTCCCCTTCTCTCTCTTTCTCCCTCTCTCCCCCTTTTTCTTTTTCTCTTTCTCTCTCTCTTTCACTAAAAAAAAAAAAAAAAAAAAAAATGGTTGGGACTCGCAGAAATCAGGGATCAGATGACAATGGTACTGGTAGGGAGGAATGGATGGAGGAGCAGTGGAAAAGGATAGAGCAAGAATGGGAGAGAAAATTAGGAGAGCTTTCTGAAAAAATGGAGAAAGAGCTCTCTGTGAAATGGGAAAAGAGGTTGGAGAAGGAGACGAAGAATTGGGAGGCACAAGTCGAAACTGCAATAGCCAGGGTAAAGGTCCTAGAATTTGAGGTAAACAGGCTGAAGCAAGTCTCAGGGGTAGTGACCAGAGAAGACACACCATACGAAGCTGAGAGGCTGAACAGGAAGGAAGGAGATATGAATTATGCTAAGGTCATATCGGCCTGCAAAGAAGGGCCAGGGAGTGGAAGGGAAGAGCAGATGGGTGCAGATGGAGAGGGAGATAGGTCGAATGCTGAGGCACAGCCATGCTACCAAGAGGCACTGGAAAAATCAAGGGAGAAAATGACCACATACAGACAGGAACCAGAGTCACAGAGGGAGAGGCAATGGGAGGAGGAAAGGGCAAAATCAGTGATTATCCATGGGCTTCAGGAGAGAGAGGAAAGGACACACACTGAAAGACGGCAGGAAGAAAGAAAGGAGATTGAGAAAATCATCACGGAAATAGGGGGAGAAGACATGGATGAGATTGTAAATTTTCAGAGAATAGGGGGGTACTTGAAGGGGAGAAACCGGCCGATCAAGCTGATTCTCAGGACAGAAACAGTGCAGAACAGGATCCTCCAAGAGAAACCACGGTTGAAAAGCTCGGAAGAGTACAAGAAGGTGTTCCTAGACAGAGACAGAACTCAGAGAGACAGCAGCTGAGAGGACAAAAAAAGCGAAAGGAGCTAGGAAAGGAGACAAGGATGGAACCAGCAGAGGTCAGTCAGAGCAGGACAGAGCAGCAAGGGCAAGCACACACACAACTGTCCTCAGAACCCCACAACCTATCACACCATCCCAACACACAATACAATCCATACCCACAGCTTCCACCCAACCCCCAACCATAGAATCCCACAGTATGCTACCAGGTCTCCCACCCCCACAGGCCCCCCAAACCACAGTGTTGGAAAGGAAACTGAAGGTATGGTACACAAATGCTGATGGAATAACAAACAAGTGGGAGGAGTGGCACGAAAGAGTCAAAGAGGCATCACCAGACTTCATAGCGATCACAGAAACCAAGCTTACAGGTATGATAATAGATGCCATCTTTCCAGCGGGATACCAGATCCTGAGAAAAGACAGAAGGAACAGGGGGGGTGGAGGAGTGGCATTGCTGATCAAACACCGATGGAATTTTGATGAGCTGGAGAGAGGAGACAGCGGAGAAGAAAGTGATTACATAGCGGGAACGCTTTACTCTGGAGGTCCCAAGGTGATAATTGCAGTGATGTATAACCCACCACAGAACAGCAGGAGGCCAAGGCAAGAGTATGGCTGCAGTGGCCAGAAGAGCTCATGCATGCAGGGCAAAGCTCCTGATCATGGGCGACTTTAACCACAAGGAGATCGAATGGGAGAATTTGGAGCCACATGGGGGCCAAGATACATGGAGGGCTAAGATGATGGAGGTGGTACTGGAAAACTTCATGTACCAACACGTAAGGGACACTACAAGAGAGAGAGGAGAGGATGAACCAGCAAGACTGGACCTAGTATTCACCTTGAGTAGTGCAGATATTGAGGACATCACATATGAAAGACCCCTTGGGGCCAGCGATTATGTGGTTTTGAGCTTCGAATACACAGTAGAGCTACAAGTGGAGGGGGAAGCAGGAAGGCCATGACAAATGAAACCAAACTACAGGAAAGGGGACTACACAGGAATGAGGAACTTCCTGAATGAGGTTCAGTGGGACAGAGAACTGGCAGGGAAGCCAGTTAATGAGATGATGGAATATGTAGCAACAATGTGCAAGGAGGCTGAGGAGAGGTTTGTACCCAAGGGTAACAGGAATAATGAAAAAGCCAGGATGAGCCCATGGTTTACCCAAAGATGCAAGGAGGCAAAAACCAAGTGTGCTAGGGAATGGAAGAAATATAGAAGGCAAAGGACCCAGGAGAATAAGGAGAGCAGACGTAGAGCCAGAAACGAATATGCGCAGATAAGAAGGGAGGCCCAACGTCAATATGAAAACGACATAGCAGCAAAAGCCAAATCTGACCCGAAGCTGTTATACAGCCACATCAGGAAGAAAACCGTCAAGGACAAGGTAATCAGGCTAAGGAAGGAAGGAGGAGAGACAACAAGAAATGACCGTGAAGTATGTGAGGAACTCAACAATAGATTCAAAGAAGTGTTCACAGAGGAGACAGAAGGGGCTCCAGAAAGACGGAGAGGTGGGGTACACCACCATGTGCTGGACACAGTACACACAACCGAGGAAGAAGTGAAGAGGCTTCTGAGTGAGCTAGATACCTCAAAGGCAATGGGGCCAGATAACATCTCTCCATGGGTCCTGAGAGAGGGAGCAGAGGCGCTATGTTTACCCCTAACAACAATATTCAATAAATCTATCGAAACAGGGAGATTGCCTGAGGCATGGAAGACAGCAAATGTAGTCCCAATCTTTAAAAAGGAGACAGACATGAAGCACTAAACTACAGACCAGTGTCACTGACATGTATAGCATGCAAAATCATGGAAAAGATTGTCAGGAGAAGAATGATGGAACATCTAGAAAGGAATGATCTCATCACCAGCAGCCAACATGGTTTCAGAGACGGGAAATCCTGTGTCACAAACCTACTGGAGTTCTATGACATGGTGACAGCAGTAAGACAAGAGAGAGAGGGGTGGGTGGATTGCATTTTCTTCGACTGCAAGAAGGCGTTTGACACAGTACCACACAAGAGATTAGTGCAAATACTGGAGGACCAAGCAGGGATAACAGGGAAGGCACTGCAATGGATCAGGGAATACTTGTCAGGAAGACAGCAGCGAGTAATGGTACGTGGCAAGGTGTCAGAGTGGGCACCTGTGACCAGCGGGGTCCCACAGGGGTCAGTCCTAGGACCAGTGCTGTTTCTGGTATTAGTGAACGACATGACGGAAGGAATAAACTCCGAGGTGTCCCTGTTTGCAGATGACGTGAAGTTGATGAGAAGAGTTCACTCGATCGAAGACCAGGCGGAAATACAAAGGGATCTAGACAGGCTGCAGACCTGGTCCAGCAACTGGCTCCTGGAGTTCAATCCCACCAAGTGCAAAGTCATGAGGATTGGGGAAGGGCAAAGAAGACCGCAGACGGAGTACAGTCTAGGGGGTCAGAGACTACAAACATCACTCAAGGAAAAAGATCTTGGGGTGAGTATAACACCAGGCACATCTCCTGAAGTGCACATCAACCAAATAACTGCTGCAGCATATGGGCGCCTAGCAAACCTCAGAACAGCATTCCGACATCTTAATAAGGAATCGTTCAGGACCCTGTACACCGTGTACGTTAGGCCCATATTGGAGTATGCGGCACCAGTTTGGAACCCACACCTAGCCAAGCATGTAAAGAAACTAGAGAAAGTGCAAAGGTTTGCAACAAGACTAGTCCCAGAGCTAAGAGGTATGTCCTATGAGGAGAGGTTAAGGGAAATCAACCTGACGACACTGGAGGACAGGAGAGATAGGGGGGACATGATAACGACTTACAAAATACTGAGAGGAATTGACAAGGTGGACAAAGACAGGCTGTTCCAGAGATTGGACACAGTAACAAGGGGACACAGTTGGAAGTTGAAGACACAGATGAATCAAAGGGATGTTAGGAAGTATTTCTTCAGCCACAGAGTAGTCAGGAAGTGGAATAGTTTGGGAAGCGATGTAGTGGAGGCAGGATCCATACATAGCTTTAAGCAGAGGTACGATAAAGCTCATGGTTCAGGGAGAGTGACCTAGTAGCGACCAGTGAAGAGGCGGGGCCAGGAGCTTGGACTCGACCCCTGCAACCTCAACTAGGTGAGTACAACTTGGTGAGTACACACACACACACACACACACACACACACACACACACACTATACATAAATAAAATTTACTATTGCCTGGAAAGTATCGATGCTCGACGCTACTGAAAAGTATCGTCATATAGTATTTAATTATTTCAGTAACATCACGTCGCTCAATATTTGAATCGTGGTTGGAAGGGCGTCCCACGCCTGCTACATAATAACTACGATACATCGCCAGCTGATGGAAAAATTAATTGAAAACACCGGGATCTTTTGGGGCCATTGAAAATTTATCGTGTCTTCAAATATTGTTTAAAATGATCGACTCTGCCATCTATTGAGAGGCGAGAGAACTAATGATGTTTGTCAGGCGGTCAAGTTGCGAGTGTTTCTTGTGAGGCTCCTGGGTGTTGAGGTGAAGCTCCTGGGTGTTCCTTGTGAGGCTTCTGGGTGTTAAGGTGAAGCTCCTGGGTGTTCCTTGTGAGGCTTCTGGGTGTTAAGGTGAAGCTCCTGGGTGTTCCTTGTGAGGCTTCTGGGTGTTAAGGTGAAGCTCCTGGGTGTTATGGTGAGGCTCCCGGGTGTTAAGATGAGGCCCCTGGGTGTTTCTTGTGAGGCTTCTGGGTGTTTCTTATGAGGCTCCTGGGTGTTAAAATTGTTAGGCTCTACATAGTAACAATGGTTATAAATGACCATAATTTTTAAAGGGGTGGACCGGTAAGCCAGCGGAAGGCCTCGGTCAGATGACCAAAAGCTCCAAAGGCGGGTCATCATCTGACTAAGACCCGCGTCAGGAAACATTTATCCTGTTTCCTGACGAACCTTACCTAACCTAACCTGTTAGGCTCTCCTAGGTGTTATGGACACTACCAGAGAGAGAGAGAGAGAGAGAGAGAGAGAGAGAGAGAGAGAGAGAGAGAGAGAGAGAGAGGATGAAACAGATATTGAAGATATCATATATGAAAGGCCCCTCAGAGCTAGTGATCACTTGGTCCTGAACTTCGAATACATTGTAGAGCTAAAAGTGGAGAGAGAAGCAGCACATGTAGGATGGCAGAAGATAAACTATATGAGAGAGGACTATACAGGTATGAAGAATTTTTTTGCGTGAGGTACAGTGGGAAAGACAACGGGTGGGAAAAACAGTAAATGAAATGGAATATGTGACCACAAAATGCAAGGAGGCTGAGGAAAGGTTCATACCCAAGGGCAACAGAAACAATGGGAAAACTAGAATGAGAACTTGGTACACCAAAAGTTGTAGAGAAGCCAAAACTAAGTGCACTAGAGAATGGAAAAAGTGTAGAAAACAAAGGACCCATTAAAATAAGGAGATTAGTTGAAGAGCCAGCAACGATTATACATGGACAAAGAGGGAGGCCCAGGGGCAATACGAGAATGGCATAGCATCGAAAACCAAAACTGACGCAAAGCTGTTGTACAGCCACATCAGGAGGCAAGCAGCAGTCAAGGACCAGGAAAATTGGGCTGAAGAAGGACGGAGGGTAGAGCACGAAAAACGACCAAGGAGTGTGTGAAGAGCTCAACACGAGATTGAAAGAAGTATTTTCAGAGGAGACAGAAAGCAATCCAGCAAACCGGAATGGTAAGGTACATCAAAAGGTGCTGGACACATTACACACAACCGAGGAGGAAGTAGAGAGGCTGCTAAGTGAACTAGATACCTCAAAGGTAATCGGACCTGGCAACAATTCTCCATGGATCCAGGAGAGGGAGCGGAGGTGCTGTGTATGCCACTAACAACAATTTTCAAAACATCTGTCGAAACAGGGAAACTACCTGAGATGTTGCCCTGTTTCGATAGCCAGCAAATGTAGAAAAGAGACAGACAGGCAGTATTAAACCATAGATCAGTGTCAGTGACATATATAGTACGCAAAGGCATGGAAAAGTTTAATACAAGACTGGTGGAACACCTATTAAGGAGTGAGCTTATACACGATAACCAGCACAGTTTCAGGGAAGGAAAATCCTCTGTCACAAGACTACTGGAGTTTCACGACTAGGTAACAGAAGTAAGATAGGAGAGAGAAGGGTGGGTAGGGTGCATTTTCCTGGACTGTAACAAAGCTTTTGACACAGTTCGGCACAAGAGGATTAATGCTAAGGCTAGAGGAGCAGGCAGGAATAACAGGAAAGGCACTTCAATGGATCAGACAATACCCAACAGGAAGGAAACAAGGAGTCAAAGGGATGTTTGGAAGTATTTCTTCAGTCATAGAGTTGTCAAGAAGTGGAATAGCCTAGAAAGTGACGTAGTGGAGGCAGGAACCATACATAGTTTTAAGACGAGGTTTGATAAAGCTCAGGGAACAGGGAGAGAGAGGACCTAGTAGCAATCAGTGAAGAGGCGGGGCCAGGAGCTATGAATCGACCCCTCCAACCCCACATAGGTGAGTACAAATTGTACAGATTGGTAAGTACACACACACACAAACACACACACAAACACACACAGGGAAGGCACTACCTGTCCTATAAAAACGAAACAGATCTCGAATAAACTGCTTGGTTGCCCATGGCTAACCAGCAGCATTCTGAAACCCATTGATAAGAAACACCAATATGAAAAGCAATATAGACAGGGCTTAATACACAAAGATATTCTTAAACAATATTCAACAGTTCTCACCAAATTAATAAAGAAAGCCAAACAACTGTACTACTCCAGCAGATTCACTGACACAAGAAGACACAAAAAGACCTGGAAAACACTTTCCCAGATTCTGGGGACCCACAAACTAAAAAAAAAACAAGAATATTGTTCTAACTAAACCTCATGAAGCCCCACTGCATCCCACTGATACAGCTAACAAGATAAACGACTTCTTCTCAAACATAGGATCTAATCTCGCCAGTAAAATCCCAAGTACCAATGCCCGTGCCGGGGACTACCTAGATGGGAATTTCCCGAATTCCTTCTATCTTGCACCAACTGAGCCCACGGAAGTCACCTCGATCATAAAGAAACTTAAAAATAACTCGGGGAATCTGTCTCACGTCCCACCATTATTGTACAGGCGAGCGGCCCATGTCTTTTCACATGCTATTACATTACTTTTTAACAAGTCACTAGAAACCAGCACTTTTCAGACACTACTCAAGACAGAAAGGGTTACACCAATACATAAAGGTGGTGACCCTACAGACGTAAACAACTATAGGCCAATATCAAACTTATCATTTTTTTTTGCTATTAATCTTTTTTTTGTAATCATTATTACTTACTAAAATTTTATTAAACACCATATTTACTACCAGTCAATTTTACTTTTGACTTTTGTACATTAATTATTATTTTATACTTTTCATAACATTTTGTTGCCAAATTTTCAAGTTTGTATATTCAACTCCAACCTTTATATTATCCTTTGTACCTGTGTACCTGTGTACCTGTGTACCTGTGTACCTGTGTACCTGTGTACCTGTGTACCTGTGTACCTGTCTACCTGTGTACCTGTGTACCTGTGTACCTGTGTACCTGTGTACCTGTCTACCATCTTACTATCATATTATAACCAAGTCATTGCCATTGTTATTTTTTACTTATTATTCTTTTGGTACTTTAATTTGTGAATTTTATTTTGTCAATTTAAATCTAGTTATACTCTTGATCTTGTTAACAACCTATATCAGACCCTAGTGCAATTGTTCTTGTTAACAACCTATATCAGACCCTAGTGCAATTGTTCTTGTTAACAACCTATATCAGACCCTAGTGCAATTGTTCTTGTTAACAACCTATATCAGACCCTAGTGCAATTGTTCTTGTTAACAACCTATATCAGACCCTAGTGCAATTGTTCTTGTTAACAACCTATATCAGACCCTAGTGCAATTGTTCTTGTTAACAACCTATATCAGACCCTAGTGCAATTGTTCTTGTTAACAACCTATACCAGACCCTAGTGCAATTGTTCTTGTTAACAACCTATATCAGACCCTAGTGCAATTGTTCTTGTTAACAACCTATATCAGACCCTAGTGCAATTGTTCTTGTTAACAACCTATATCAGACCCTAGTGCAATTGTTCTTGTTAACAACCTATATCAGACCCTAGTGCAATTGTTCTTGTTAACAACCTATATCAGACCCTAGTGCAATTGTTCTTGTTAACAACCTATATCAGAACCTAGTGCAATTGTTCTTGTTAACAACCTATATCAGACCCTAGTGCAATTGTTCTTGTTAACAACCTATATCAGACCCTAGTGCAATTGTTCTTGTTAACAACCTATATCAGACCCTAGTGCAATTGTTCTTGTTAACAACCTATATCAGACCCTAGTGCAATTGTTCTTGTTAACAACCTATATCAGACCCTAGTGCAATTGTTCTTGTTAACAACCTATATCAGACCCTAGTGCAATTGTTCTTGTTAACAACCTATATCAGACCCTAGTGCAATTGTTCTTGTTAACAACCTATATCAGACCCTAGTGCAATTGTTCTTGTTAACAACCTATATCAGACCCTAGTGCAATTGTTCTTGTTAACAACCTATATTAGACCCTAGTGCAATTGTTCTTGTTAACAACCTATATCAGACCCTAGTGCAATTGTTCTTGTTAACAACCTATATCAGACCCTAGTGCAATTGTTCTTGTTAACAACCTATATCAGACCCTAGTGCAATTGTTCTTGTTAACAACCTATATCAGACCCTAGTGCAATTGTTCTTGTTAACAACCTATATCAGACCCTAGTGCAATTGTTCTTGTTAACAACCTATATCAGACCCTAGTGCAATTGTTCTTGTTAACAACCTATATCAGACCCTAGTGCAATTGTTCTTGTTAACAACCTATATCAGACCCTAGTGCAATTGTTCTTGTTAACAACCTATATCAGACCCTAGTGCAATTGTTCTTGTTAACAACCTATATCAGACCCTAGTGCAATTGTTCTTGTTAACAACCTATATCAGACCCTAGTGCAATTGTTCTTGTTAACAACCTATATCAGACCCTAGTGCAATTGTTCTTGTTAACAACCTATATCAGACCCTAGTGCAATTGTTCTTGTTAACAACCTATATCAGACCCTAGTGCAATTGTTCTTGTTAACAACCTATATCAGACCCTAGTGCAATTGTTCTTGTTAACAACCTATATCAGACCCTAGTGCAATTGTTCTTGTTAACAACCTATATCAGACCCTAGTGCAATTGTTCTTGTTAACAACCTATATCAGACCCTAGTGCAATTGTTCTTGTTAACAACCTATATCAGACCCTAGTGCAATTGTTCTTGTTAACAACCTATATCAGACCCTAGTGCAATTGTTCTTGTTAACAACCTATATCAGACCCTAGTGCAATTGTTCTTGTTAACAACCTATATCAGACCCTAGTGCAATTGTTCTTGTTAACAACCTATATCAGACCCTAGTGCAATTGTTCTTGTTAACAACCTATATCAGACCCTAGTGCAATTGTTCTTGTTAACAACCTATATCAGACCCTAGTGCAATTGCAAGTACCATTTTAATTTGTATTTTTATATTATAAGTTTATACCTAGTTCTACTTTGCTCATTCTAGCTCAATACATAGACAACACTAAATTCATTATATTAGACCTTAGTGCAATTATAAGAGTGAGTCTGGTGCCACTTGTAATCTGTTTTTGATAGTATTTTTTATAGTATTTTATAGTATTACTTTAGCTCATTCTAGCACAACATATAGACAATATCAATTTCATTATGTTTATTAGTGACTATACTCTATATGACCAAAGTGCTTTAGCGGTATACTTATCCAAACCTCCCACCACTACAGAAATCAGTATTAGAACTCACCACATAATACAGGATATAAACAACCACTATTTAAACCTAAAAGATGAATGATCACGTTGACCCTGATCTAAACCTCCATAATCTAACACACAATCAAAACTTATTGGAAAGTAACTGTCTTTATTACACAGCATCACAAGCCAGCACTATCCTGAACACTGCTCAAAGTCTATCAGTTCTTAACTACAACATCAGGTCCTTAAGAAAACACTAGGATGACCTGGTAGATAAGACACATAGGCAACATATAGGCAAAGTTGCCTAAATGTTGCCTATGTGTCTTATCTACCAACCTGTCGGTATTGTATACCATTTGATAATCACTCTGTCAGACACTGCAACACAATGGCATCTTGGTACAGAAGAGAAAACACCTTGGACAACTTTTTCAAGTGAGAACTGTTTGATCTGAGAGGGACATGACCTCCCAGTGGCTACATTCTCACTACTACTACTCTGCATCTCTCCTTCCGACAGTATTTAAGTCTCAACACTGTCTCTTGATCTTCAGTTAGTTCCAGACTTTGGAACAGAACTTCTCCAGGCTGAGGGACTGAGAACCTCAAATCTACGACTTCAAGGGTGATGGACTGATTACATCGTCTTCACATCTCTACTGCTCCTGCCTAATTTCTGTACTCGACTGAAGAAGCCTACTGTGTAGGCGAAACGTTTCGAAATAAAGTTGCCTAAATGTTGCCTATGTGCCTTATCTACCAACCTGTCGGTATTGTATACCATTTGATAATCACTATGATGACCTCCTGGCACTCCTTGAGACACTAAAGACACCCTTCTCCTGCATTATTCTTACTGAGACCTGGCTTAAGCAGGACACAATTGATATCTACCCACTACCAGGATACACAGCAATCCACAACTGCAGACTATACCAAGTTGGGGGTGGTACTGCAATCTATTACTCTAACCAACTATCTTGTATTAGCACTAATTGCTTTAGTGATGAATATGGGGAATACATTTTTGCTAATTTTACTGTAAAAAAACTCAAGACGCCTATAACAATCGGTGCCATATATCGGATCCCCCACACAAACATCCCAAACTTCAGTGAGAATCTAAAGTTACTAATAACAAACAGACAAATGAACAAGCACCACCTTCTCTTAGCTGGAGACTTCAACATCAACCTTGGCCTACCAGATGATCAGCCTGTAACTGATTTCATCAACAATATGAACAACACACTTCTCATACCAACAATAACTAAACCAACCAGACTGACTGAGACAAGTGCAACCATAATAGACCACATATGGACCAATATACTAGCCCCCCTTAAATCAGGGATAATCACAGACAGCACTACTGACCACTACCCTACCTTCCTCTTAACAAACATTAGTAAGCCACCACTCGAATACAACAAAGTTTCATTCAGACTCCATGACGAGGCCTCAATAAGGAATTTCACAGTAGACCTAGAGACTGTTGACTGGCCTACAGAATTCTCCAATGCCAATGGTATTGACGATTGGACAGACATTTTTCTAAACAAAATACTTAGACTATACAACAAACATTGTCCTATAAAAACGAAACAGATCACGAATAAACTGCTTGGTTGCCCATGGCTAACCAGCAGCATTCTGAAACCCATTGATAAGAAACACCAATATGAAAAGCAATATAGACAGGGCTTAATACACAAAGATATTCTTAAACAATATTCAACAGTTCTCACCAAAGTAATAAAAAAAGCCAAACAACTGTACTACTCCAGCAGATTCACTGACACAAGAAGACACAAAAAGACCTGGAAAACACTTTCCCAGATTCTGGGGACCCACAAACTGAAAAAAACCAAGAATATTGTTCTAACTAAACCTCATGAAACACCACTGCATCCCACTGATACAGCTAACAAGATAAACGACTTCTTCTCAAACATAGGATCTAATCTCGCCAGTAAAATCCCACGTACCAATGCCCGTGCCGGGGACTACCTAGATGGGAATTTCCCAAATTCCTTCTATCTTGTACCAACTGAGCCCACGGAAGTCACCTCGATCATAAAGACACTTAAAAATAACTCGGGGAATCTGTCTCACGTCCCACCATCATTGTACAAGCGAGCGGCCCATGTCCTTTCACTTGCTATTACATTACTTTTTAACAAGTCACTAGAAACTAGCACTTTCCCGACACTACTCAAGACAGAAAGGGTTACACCAATACATAAAGGTGGTGACCCTACAGACGTAAACAACTATAGGCCAATATCAAACTTACCATTGCTATCCAAAATCTTCGAGAAACTCGTGCACAGGAGACTTCATTTATAACGTCACAAAACATACTCAACCCCTGCCAATTTGGATTCAGGAAAAATAAAAGCACTAATGATGCAATTATAAAAATGTTAGACCTGCTTTACACAGCATTGGAAAATAAGGAATATCCGCTAGGAATTTTTATTGACCTAAGAAAAGTGTTTGACACAGTAGACCACGGCATCCACTCCACAAACTTGACCACTATGGTATAAGAGGCCATGCGCTTGCATATTTTAAATCCTACCTTTCTAATAGGTATCAGTATGTCACCATTAAAGACACAGCCTCATCAATACGGCCACTTGATACTGGAGTTCCGCAGGGAAGTGTCCTTGGACTCCTGCTCTTCCTCATCTACATCAATGATCTTCCAAACATATCCCAACACCTGAAACCCATTCTCTCTGCTGACGACACGACTTATGTCATCTCCCACCCTTATCTTGCCACCCTCAACACCATTGTTAACGAGGAGCTGCTCAAAATATCGACTTGGATGACAGCCAATAAACTTACACTTAACACTGGCAAAACCTACTATATTATGTTTGGTAGCAGAGCAGGTGTTGCGCAACTTAACATTAAGATCGACAACACTCTAATTGCCAGACATAATGAGGGCAAATTCCTTGGCCTATACCTCGACAACAACCTAAATTTCAGCACCCATCTCCAACCCATAACAAAAAAAGTATCCAAAACGGTGGGGATTCTCTCCAAGATACGATACTACGTACCGCAAACTGCCCTTCTCACACTATACCATTCACTTATATATCCATACCTCACCTATGCTATCTGTGCTTGGGGTTCAACTGCAGCAACACACCTAAAGCCAATAATAACCCAACAAAAAGCCGCAGTAAGAATAATCACTAAATCCCATCCCTGGCAACACCCCTCTCCCCCACCCTTCATAGATCTAAACTTGCTCCCTGTTCAGAACATCCACACTTACTACTGTGCAATCTATATCTACAGGACCTTAAATTCCAATATTAACCTTGACCTAAAACGCTTTCTTGATAGTTGTGACAGGATTCACAGGCATAACACCAGACACAAACATCTCTATGACATTCCCCGTGTTCGACTAAACCTTTACAAAAATTCAATGTATTTCAAAGGACCTAAAATCTGGAACACCCTACCTGAAAACTCTAGAACTGCAGACACATTCATCACTTTCAAAACTACAGTTAGAAAACATCTTATCTCCCTGATCCGCCCCGACACCTAACTACATGATAACCACCTGGTGGTTCTAAATTACACTCACTCACCCACTGACTATAAACCCAGAAATACTAATCTTAATCTTAAAATAATAAATCCTAACTAGTCATAAGTTTGCCTATGATACTCAATTATAGACACTATGTATTGTGCCAAAACAAAAGCATTCACATTGCTAAACTCACAAATTATGATGTAGTCACTTAGCCTTAATACCATAATCTGTAAGGCTTTAATGTTAAGAATTAATCTAAGTCTGCTCGAAATGCCTAGCCATGCTAGGTGTCCTAGTGGCCCCCTCTGTAATTAGTATTTTATAACTTGTAAACCACACAATACCCAAAACCTGTAAACCCAACATTGTAACCATTGTAGAGGATAAACTTGAACTGAATTGAATTGAATTGAATTGAATGGATCAGGGAATACTTGTCAGGAAGACAGCAGCGAGTCATGGTATGTGGCGAGGTGTCAGAGTGGGAACCTGTGACCAGCGGGGTCCCAAAGGAGTCAGTCCTAGGACCAGTGCTGTTTCTGGTATTTGTGAACGACATGACGAAAGGAATAGACTCCGACGTGTCCCTGTTTGCGGATGACGTGAAGTTGATGAGAAGAATTCATTCAATCGAAGACCAGGCAGAACTACAAATAGATCTGGACAGGCTGCAGACCTGGTTCAGAAATTGGCTTCTGGAGTTCAACCCCACCAAATGCAAAGTCGTGAAGATTGGGGAAGGGCAAAGAAGACCGCAGACGGAGTACAGTCTAGGGGACCAGAGACTACAAACCTCACTCAAGGAAAAGGATCTTGGGGTGAGTATAACACCAGGCACATCTCCTGAAGCGCACATCAACCAAATAACTGCTGCAGCATATGGGCGCCTAGCAAACCTCAGAACAGCATTCCGACATCTTAATAAGGAATCGTTCAGGACCCTGTACACCGTGTACGTTAGGCCCATATTGGAGTATGTGGCACCAGTTTGGAACCCACACCTAGCCAAGTATGTAAAGAAACTAGAGAATGTGCAAAGGTTTGCAACAAGGCTAGTCCCAGAGCTAAGAGGTATGTCCTACGAGGAGAGGTTAAGGGAAATCAACCTGACGACACTGGAGGACAGAAGAGATAGGGGGGACATGATAACGACATACAAAATACTGAGAGGAGTTGACAAGGTGGACAAGGACAGGATGTTCCAGAAATGGGACATAGCAACAAGGGGACACAGTTGGAAGTTGAAGACTGAGATGAATCACAGGGATGTTAGGAAGTATTTCTTCAGCCACAGATTAGTCAGGAAGTGGAATAGTTTGGGAAGCGATGTAGTGGAGACAGGATCCATACATAGATTTAAGCAAAGGTATGATAAAGCTTAAGGTTCAGGGAGAGTGACCTAGTAGCGACCAGTGAAGAGGCGGGACCAGGAGCTTGGACTCGGCCCCTGCAACCTCAACTAGGTGAGTACACACACACACACACACAAACACATACGCACACACACACACACACACACACACACACACACACACACACACACACACACACACACACACACACACACACACACACACACACACACACACACACACACACACACACACACACACACACATCCCTCCCAGCAATACCTGTCAGAGGGGCGTCGAGGCAAGGGAGTGCTGCCTTCCTTGTCACTCTGGTATGTTATTGATGTGACATCAGAGTGTTATTGATGGGACATCACAGTGTTATTGATGTGGCATCAGAGTGTTATTGATGGGACATCACAGTGTTATTGATGTGGCATCACAGTGTTATTGATGTTACATCACAGCGTTATTGATGTTACATCACAGTGTTATTGATGTTACATCACAGTGTTATTGATGTTTCATCACAGTGCTATTGATGTTACATCACAGTGTTATTGATGTTACATCACAGTGTTATTGACGTTATATCACAGTGTTATTGATGTTATATCACAGTGTTATTGATGTTACATCACAGTGTTATTGATGTTACATCACAGTTTTATTGATGTTACATCACAGTGTTATTGATGTTACATCACAGTGTTATTGATGTTACATCACAGTGTTATTGATGTTACATCACAGTGTTATTGACGTTATATCACAGTGTTATTGATGATACATCACAGTGTTATTGATGTTACATCACAGTGTTATTGATGTTACATGACATTGTTATTAATGTTATATCACAGTGTTATTGATGTTACATCACAGTGTTATTGATGTTACATCACAGTGTTATTGACTTTATATCACAGTGTTATTGATGATACATCACAGTGTTATTGATATTACATCACAGTGTTATTGATGTTACATCACAGTGTTAGTGGCGTTATATATCAGTGTTATTGATGATACATCACAGTGTTATTGATGTTACATCACAGTGTTATTGACGTTATATCACAGTGTTATTGATGATACATCACAGTGTTATTGACGTTATATCACAGTGTTATTGATGTTACATCACAGTGTTATTGATGTTGCATCACAGTGTTATTGATGTTGCATCACAGTGTTATTGATGTTACATCACAGTGTTATTGATGGTACATCACAGTGTTATTGATGTTACATCACAGTGTAATTGATGTTACATCACAGTGTTATTGATGTTACATCACAGTGTAATTGACGTTATATCACAGTATTATTGATGATACATCACAGTGTTATTGATGTTACATCACAGTGTTATTGATGTTACATCACAGTGTTATTGATGTTATATCACAGTGTTATTGATGTTATATCACAGTGTTATTGATATTACATCACAGTGTTATTGATGTTACATCACAGTGTTATTGATGTTACATCACAGTGTTATTGATATTACATCACAGTGTTATTGATGTTACATCACAGTGTTATTGATGTTACATCACAATGTTATTGACGTTATATCACAGTGTTATTGATGATACATCACAGTGTTATTGATGTTACATCACAGTGTTATTAATGTTACATCACAGTGTTAGTGGCGTTATATCACAGTGTTATTGATGATACTTCTCAGTGTTATTGATGTTACATCACAGTGTTATTGATGTTACATCACAGTATTATTAATGTTACATCACAGTGTTATTGATGATACTTCACAGTGTTATTGATGTTACATCACAGTGTTATTGATGTTACATCACAGTATTATTGATGTTACATCACAGTGTTGTTGACGTTATATCACAGTGTTATTGATGTTACATCACAGCGTTATTGATGTTACATCACAGCGTTATTGATGTTACATCACAGTGTTATTGATGTTACATCACAGTGTTATTGATGTTACATCACAGTGTTATTGATGTTACATCAGTGTTATTGACGTTATATCACAGTGTTATTAATGTTACATCACAGTGTTATTGATGTTACTTCACACTGTTATTAATTCTGACATCACTGACACAAGACGGTATTACTAACGTTAACATCATAGATAACATAACGTTATTAATAACATGACAGCCACCTCCTCCTTCCTACCATCCTCCAACTCTTCTTCCTTCCAGTCCTTCCCTTCTCTTCCTCTTCCCTCACTTCCCCCAACATCACCCTCCAGCAACAAGGTATTATACCAAAACATTGTTTTAGTATCTGTGGTGTAGGTGACTGGTATCCATGGTGTAATCAACTGGTATCCGTGGTGTAGACTGGTATCCGTGGTGTAGACTGGTATCCGTGGTGTAGACTGCTATCCGTGGTGTAGACTGGTATCCGTGGTGTTGACTGGTATCCGTGGTGTAGACTGGTATCCGTGGTGTAGACTGGTATCCGTGGTGTTGACTGGTATCCGTGGTGTTGACTGGTATCCGTGGTGTAGACTGGTATCCGTGGTGTAGACTGGTATCCGTGGTGTAGACTGGTATCCGTGGTGTTGACTGGTATCCGTGGTGTAGACTGGTATCCGTGGTGTTGACTGGTATCCGTGGTGTTGACTGGTATCCGTGGTGTTGACTGGTATCCGTGGTGTAGACTGGTATCCGTGGTGTAGACTGCTATCCGTGGTGTAGACTGGTATCCGTGGTGTAGACTGGTATCCGTGGTGTTGACTGGTATCCGTGGTGTTGACTGGTATCCGTGGTGTTGACTGGTATTCGTGGTGTTGACTGGTATATAATAATAATAATAATAATAATAATAATAATAATAATAATAATAATAATAATAATAATAATAGTAATAATAATAATAATAATAATAATCAAAGTAATTTTTAGTCTATGTGAAATATAGATGGGCACTTTGTAGCCACTTCATTTGGTACACCTGAACAAGTGTCCTTTAATGCAAATAACAAATCTGTCAATCACGTGGCAGCACCTCAATGCTTTAAAACATACAGACGTAGTCAAGATATTTAGTTGTTGTTCAGACAAAGTTATTGGAACGGGGAAGAAATGTTGTCTAAATGACTTTGACCATGGAATGATTGTTGGTGCCGGACGGGAGGGTTTGAGTATCTCAGAAACTGCTGATGTAATGGGAATTTCACACACAACAGTCTCTTGGGTTTACATAGAATTGTGTGAGAACATCCAGTGGGTGGCAGCCACGTGGTCGAAAACGCCCTGTTTATGAGAGAGAGGTCAAAGGAGAATGGCCAGACTGATTCAAGCTGACAGGAAAGCGACAGGAACTCAAATGACCACACGTTACAACAGTGGTATGCAGAAGAGCATCTCTGAACGCACAACACGTGGAACCATGAAGTGGATGGACTACAGCAGCAGAAGACCACACCGAATTACACTACTGTGAGCTATGAACAGGAAACTGAGGCTACAGTTAACGATGTTTCACTAGAAATGGACAATTGCAGATTGAAAAAAATGTAGGGCAAAATTTAGCATAAATCTTTGCGATGTGGATCTCTAAAGAATATATCCCAGCACCTTGTTGAATCTATGCCACGAACAATTCAGGCTGTTCTGGGGGTAGAGGGGGGCCCTACCCAGTACAAGAAGGATGTACCTAATAAAGTGGCCACTGAATATATATACGTATATATATATATATATACATGTATATATATATATATATATATATATATATATATATATATATATATATATATATACATGTATATAACTGACTTAAGAAATCGTAATGACACGATTGCAAAGTCATGTTGACGGCAGTGAAGGGACTTGAGCTAGAGTTCGTCACGGCCACGCTAGCTGGAGATTCGTCTGTAAAAACTTGCATTTGTGGTCACAGAGGTGCCTGTGCTAACCTTCCTATGGTGTAGAAATATACCTAGTTGGATGAATCTTATTGTGGCTAGCTGGTCTAGTGGTTAGCGCGACGGGCTGGAGTTTTGAGACTCTATGACCGCGGGTTCAATCCCGGCCGGGGGTATGGTTTACATGTATATATATATATATATATGAACAATAAAATGGTATAAAATACCGACAGGTCGTTAGGTAAGACACATATGCAACAGTTAGGTATTTTTATTTCGAAACGTTTCGCCTACACAGTAGGCTTCTTCAGTCGAGTACAGAAAAGTTGTTTCAGACTACGGAACAATGCTCTTCTCCAGACTGAGGGACTGACCACCTCAAAACTTTAAGGGTGATGGACTGATTACATCGTCTTCAAGTCTCTTCTGCTTCTATCAACTTTTCTGTACTCGACTGAAGAAACCTACTGTGTAGGCGAAACGTTTCGAAATAAAGATACCTAACTGTTGCACATGTGTCTTACCTAACATATATATATATATATATATATATATATATATATATATATATATATATATATATATATATATATATATATATATATATATATATATATATATATATATATATATATATATATATATATATATATATATATATATATATATATATATATATATATATATATATATATATATATATATATATATATATATATATATATATATATATATATATATATATATATATACTACCTTTCATTGTTCATATTTCATGCATTTTTTGCACTTTTTTGTATTTTGTCTTTAGAAATTTTATTTTCATTCTGTTCCCTTGAATTCCTTCTGACGGCGGTGACGAGGGAGAGGGGAGAGACAGAGGGGAAAGGTAGAGGGGAGAGACAGAAGGGAGAGGTAGAGGAGGTAGATAAAAGGCGTAGGCAGAGATGGTGGAGAGACGGAAGAAAGTGATGCCAAGGAAAAAGAGAGGGGAGTAGGGATAGAGGTATAGAGAGAGAGAGAGAGAGAGAGAGAGAGAGAGAGAGAGAGAGAGAGAGAGAGAGAGAGAGAGAGAAGGCTGGGGGTGAAATAGGGAGAGAGGAGTAAGGGATAAAAGAGGGAGAGAGGCGTAAGGGATAAGAAAGAGAGAGAAGAATAAGGGATAAGAAAGGGAGAGAGGAGTAAGAGATAAGAGAGGGAGAGAGGAGTAAGGGATAAGAACGGGAGAGAGGAGTAAGGGATAAGAAAGGGAGAAAGGAGTAAGGGATAAGAAAGGGAGAGAGGCGTAAGGGATAAGAGAGGGAGAGAAGAGTAAAGGAGAAGAGAGGGAGAGAGGAATAAGGGATAAGAGAGGGAGAGAAAAGTAAGGGATAAGAGAGGTGTCAAACTTGTCCAAGTCAGCTGTGGGTCTCACACGCTCTGCTGTGGCTGACGGAAGCTCCATCTCAAAATATTGATACGAAATGCGTATTTGTATATTAATGCCTTCCCTGGACACTAGATGTATCAGCTGTGTCTACGTCAAAATAAAGGACAAGGAAGCACCAATCTCAAGCATAAACACGAACCTTAGACAGGATACTAATCTTACAAAGAACATGGATCCCCAGGAGTGGTGTTGAGGTAGTGGTGGTAGTATTAGTAGAAGTAGTGGTAGTAGTAGTAGAAGTAGTGGTAGTAGTAGTAGTAGTAGTAGTAGTAGTAGTAGTAGTAGTAGT
>NC_091305.1:12921801-12924301 GCF_038502225.1 Cherax quadricarinatus
GACCAGATGATGCGGGAGGTGGACCAGAGGATGCGAGAGGTGGACCAGAGGATGCGGGAGGTGGACCAGAGGCTGCGGGAGGTGGACCAGAGGATGCGGGAGGTGGACCAGAGGCTGCGGGAGGTGGACCAGAGGCTGCGGGAGGTGGACCGGAGGCTGCGGGAGGTGGACCGGAGGCTGCGGAAGGTGGACCAGAGGCTGCGAAAGGTGGACCAGAGGCTGCGGGAGGTGGACCAGAGGCTGCGGGAGGTGGACCAAAGGCTGCGGAAGGTGGACCAGAGGCTGCAGAAGGTGGACCAGAGGCTGCGGGAGGTGGACCAGAGGCTGCGGGAGGTGGACCAGAGGATGCGGGAGGTGGACCAGAGGATGCGGGAGGTGGACCAGAGGCTGCGGGAGGTGGACCAGATGATGCGGGAGGTGGACCAGAGGATGCGAGAGGTGGACCAGAGGATGTGGGAGGTGGACCAGAGGCTGCGGGAGGTGGACCAGAGGATGCGGGAGGTGGACCAGAGGCTGCGGGAGGTGGACCAGATGATGCGGGAGGTGGACCAGAGGATGCGAGAGGTGGACCAGAGGATGTGGGAGGTGGACCAGAGGCTGCGGGAGGTGGACCAGAGGATGCGGGAGGTGGACCAGAGGCTGCGGGAGGTGGACCAGAGGCTGCGGGAGGTGGACCGGAGGCTGCGGGAGGTGGACCGGAGGCTGCGGAAGGTGGACCAGAGGCTGCGGGAGGTGGACCAGAGGCTGCGGGAGGTGGACCAAAGGCTGCGGAAGGTGGACCAGAGGCTGCAGAAGGTGGACCAGAGGCTGCGGGAGGTGGACCAGAGGCTGCGGGAGGTGGACCAGAGGATGCGGGAGGTGGACCAGAGGATGCGGGAGGTGGACCAGAGGCTGCGGGAGGTGGACCAGATGATGCGGGAGGTGGACCAGAGGATGCGAGAGGTGGACCAGAGGATGCGGGAGGTGGACCAGAGGATGCGGGAGGTGGACCAGAGGATGCGGGAGGTGGACCAGAGGCTGCGGGAGGTGGACCAGAGGCTGCGGGAGGTGGACCGGAGGCTGCGGGAGGTGGACCGGAGGCTGCGGAAGGTGGACCAGAGGCTGCGGGAGGTGGACCAGAGACTGCGGGAGGTGGACCAGAGGCTGCGGGAGGTGGACCAAAGGCTGCGGAAGGTGGACCAGAGGCTGCAGAAGGTGGACCAGAGGCTGCGGGAGGTGGACCAGAGGCTGCGGGAGGTGGACCAGAGGATGCGGGAGGTGGACCAGAGGCTGCGGGAGGTGGACCAGAGGATGCGGGAGGTGGACCAGAGGCTGCGGGAGGTGGACCAGAGGCCGCGTGAGGTGGACCAGAGACTGCGGGAGGTGGACCAGAGGCTGCGGGAGGTGGACCAGAGGCTGCGGGAGGTGGACCAGAGGATGCGGAAGGTGGACCAGAGGCTGCGGAAGGTGGACCAGAGGCTGCGGGAGGTGGACCAGAGGCTGCGGAAGGTGGACCAGAGGCTGCGGAAGGTGGACCAGAGGATGCGGAAGGTGGACCAGAGGCTGCGGAAGGTGGACCAGAGGCTGCGGGAGGTGGACCAGAGGCTGCGGAAGGTGGACCAGAGGCTGCGGGAGGTGGACCAGAGGCTGCGGAAGGTGGACCAGAGGCTGTGTGTTCATCGAGAATGTAGATGTTTTTGCAGCTCACAAAATTAGTCAAATTTCACCTGCAGTTAGAACACTTCTTTTTAGGCCGTAGTATCTTCTATTACTATGGCACTGTCGTTATGAAAAAGTATATAAAGTTTCTCAAAATTCTGAATCTGGCCCAGCAATGTGGAGAGGCAGAAAAAAAATGATAGCACAAGATGGACAGCTATCGAGAGTCTGGCTGCACCTTCCCCACTCCTCACCTGAATCTCATCTGCAACATCACGACGAAGAGATGTTTAGTAAAAAAAAAAAAAATGTCACGGGCGGGATTGAACCCGCGGTCAGAGAGCCTCAAAACTCCAGACCGTCGCGTTAGCCACTGGACCAGCTAGCCACAATAAGATTCGTCCAACTAGGTATATTTCTACACCATAGGAAGGTTAGCATAGGCACCACTGTGACCACAAATGCAAGTCATGTTGACGGCATTGAGGGGACTTGAGCTAGAGTTCGTAAAAACTTGCATTTGTGGTCACAGTGGTGCCTATGCTAACCTTCCTATGGTGTAGAAATATACCTAGTTGGACGAAACTTATTGTGGCTAGCTGGTCCAGTGGCTAACGCGACGGTCTGGACTTTTGAGACTCTCTGATCGCGGGTTCAATCCCGCCCGTGGTATGTTTTGTTTGCAATCATGTCATTACGATCTCGTGAGTCAGATGTTTAGTAAATAATATTTGCTGAGGTAATGTAAGTTCTGCGTCACGGATGGTTCCATCACACTGTGACCCATAAGAACGATGCCAGGCAGTCAACTACACAACACAACTTCCCTACGAAGGAAAGGAAGTGTCAGAGTCAGTCTTCA
>NC_091305.1:12926801-12974301 GCF_038502225.1 Cherax quadricarinatus
GTCCTTCCTTCACTCCTCCTGTCCTTCCTTCACTCCTCCCGTCCTTCCTTCACTCCTCCCGTCCTTCCTTCACTCCTCCCGTCCTTCCTTCACTCCTCCCGTCCTTCCTTCACTCCTCCCGTCCTTCCTTCACTCCTCCCATCCTTCGTTCACTCCTCCCGTCCTTCCTTCACTCTTCCCGTCCTTCCTTCACTCCTCCCGTCCTTCCTTCACTCCTCCCGTCCTTCCTTCACTTCTCCGATCGTTCCTTCACTCCTCCTGTCCTTCCTTCACTCCTCCCCTCCTTCCTTCACTCCTCCTGTCCTTCCTTCACTACTCCCGTCCTTCCTTCACTCCTCCTGTCCTTCCTTCACTCCTCCTGTCCTTCCTTCACTCCCCCGTCCTTCCTTCACTCCTCCCGTCCTTCCTTCACTCCTCCCGTCCTTCCTTCACTCCTCCCGTCCTTCCTTCACTCCTCTCGTCCTTCCTTCACTCCTTCTGTCCTTCCTTCGCTCCTACTGTCCTTCCTTCACTCCTCCTGTCCTTCCTTCACTCCTCGTGTCCTTCCTTCACTCCTGCTGTCCTTCCTTCACTCCTCCGGTCCTTCCTTCACTCCTCCTGTCCTTCCTTCACTCCTGCTGTCCTTCCTTCACTCCTCCTGTCCTTCCTTCACTCCTCCCGTCCTTCCTTCACTCCTCCCGTCCTTCCTTCACTCCTCTCGTCCTTCCTTCACTCCTTCTGTCCTTCCTTCGCTCCTACTGTCCTTCCTTCACTCCTCCTGTCCTTCCTTCACTCCTCGTGTCCTTCCTTCACTCCTGCTGTCCTTCCTTCACTCCTCCGGTCCTTCCTTCACTCCTCCTGTCCTTCCTTCACTCCTGCTGTCCTTCCTTCACTCCTCCCGTCCTTCCTTCACTCCTCCTGTCCTTCCTTCACTCCTCCCGTCCTTCCTTCACTCCTCCGGTCCTTCCTTCACTCCTCCTGTCCTTCCTTCACTCCTGCTGTCCTTCCTTCACTCCTCCCGTCCTTCCTTCACTCCTCCTGTCCTTCCTTCACTTCTCCCATCCTTCCTTCACTCCTCCCGTCCTTCGTTCACTCCTCCCGTCCTTCCTTCACTCCTCCCGTCCTTCGTTCACTCCTCCCGTCCTTCCTTCACTCCTCCCGTCCTTCCTTCACTCCTCCCGTCCTTCGTTCACTCTTTCCGTCCTTCGTTCACTCCTCCCGTCCTTCCTTCACTTTTCCCGTCCTTCCTTCACTCCTCCTGTCCTTCCTTCACTCCTCCTGTCCTTCCTTCACTCCTCCCGTCCTTCCTTCACTCCTCCTGTCCTTCCTTCACTCCTCCTGTCCTTCCTTCACTCCTCCCGTCCTTCCTTCACTCCTCCCGTCCTTCCTTCACTCCTCCTGTCCTTCCTTCACTCCTCCTGTCCTTCCTTCACTCCTCCCGTCCTTCCTTCACTCCTCCTGTCCTTCCTTCACTCCTCCTGTCCTTCCTTCACTCCTCCTGTCCTTCCTTCACTCCTCCCGTCTTTCCTTCACTCCTTCTGTCCTTCCTTCACTTCTCCTGTTCTTCATTCACTCCTCCTGTCCTTCCTTCACTCCTCCTGTCCTTCCTTCACTCCTCCTGTCCTTCCTTCACTCCTCCCGTCCTTCCTTCACTCCTCCTGTCCTTCCTTCACTCCTCCTGTCCTTCCTTCACTCCTCCCGTCCTTCCTTCACTCCTCCTGTCCTTCCTTCACTCCTCCCGTCTTTCCTTCACTCCTTCTGTCCTTCCTTCACTTCTCCTGTTCTTCATTCACTCCTCCTGTCCTTCCTTCACTCCTCCTGTCCTTCCTTCACTCTTCCCGTCCTTCCTTCGCTCCTCCCGTCCTTCTTTCACTCCTCCCGTCTTTCCTTCACTCCTCCTGTCCTTCCTTCACTTCTCCTGTTCTTCATTCACTCCTCCTGTCCTTCTTTCACTCCTCCCGTCTTTCCTTCACTCCTCCTGTCCTTCCTTCACTTCTCCTGTCCTTCATTCACTCCTCCTGTCCTTCCTTCACTTCTCCTGTCCTTCATTCACTCCTCCTGTCCTTCCTTCACTCCTCCCGTCCTTCCTTCACTCCTCCCGTCCTTCCTTCACTCCTCCTGTCCTTCCTTCACTCCTCCCGTCCTTCCTTCACTCCTCCCGTCCTTCCTTCACTCCTCCCGTCCTTCCTTCACTCCTCCCGTCCTTCCTTCACTCCTCCCGTCCTTCCTTCACTCCTCCCATCCTTCGTTCACTCCTCCCGTCCTTCCTTCACTCTTCCCGTCCTTCCTTCACTCCTCCCGTCCTTCCTTCACTCCTCCCGTCCTTCCTTCACTTCTCCGATCGTTCCTTCACTCCTCCTGTCCTTCCTTCACTCCTCCCCTCCTTCCTTCACTCCTCCTGTCCTTCCTTCACTACTCCCGTCCTTCCTTCACTCCTCCTGTCCTTCCTTCACTCCTCCTGTCCTTCCTTCACTCCCCCGTCCTTCCTTCACTCCTCCCGTCCTTCCTTCACTCCTCCCGTCCTTCCTTCACTCCTCCCGTCCTTCCTTCACTCCTCTCGTCCTTCCTTCACTCCTTCTGTCCTTCCTTCGCTCCTACTGTCCTTCCTTCACTCCTCCTGTCCTTCCTTCACTCCTCGTGTCCTTCCTTCACTCCTGCTGTCCTTCCTTCACTCTTCCGGTCCTTCCTTCACTCCTCCTGTCCTTCCTTCACTCCTGCTGTCCTTCCTTCACTCCTCCTGTCCTTCCTTCACTCCTCCCGTCCTTCCTTCACTCCTCCCGTCCTTCCTTCACTCCTCTCGTCCTTCCTTCACTCCTTCTGTCCTTCCTTCGCTCCTACTGTCCTTCCTTCACTCCTCCTGTCCTTCCTTCACTCCTCGTGTCCTTCCTTCACTCCTGCTGTCCTTCCTTCACTCCTCCGGTCCTTCCTTCACTCCTCCTGTCCTTCCTTCACTCCTGCTGTCCTTCCTTCACTCCTCCCGTCCTTCCTTCACTCCTCCTGTCCTTCCTTCACTCCTCCCGTCCTTCCTTCACTCCTCCGGTCCTTCCTTCACTCCTCCTGTCCTTCCTTCACTCCTGCTGTCCTTCCTTCACTCCTCCCGTCCTTCCTTCACTCCTCCTGTCCTTCCTTCACTTCTCCCATCCTTCCTTCACTCCTCCCGTCCTTCGTTCACTCCTCCCGTCCTTCCTTCACTCCTCCCGTCCTTCGTTCACTCCTCCCGTCCTTCCTTCACTCCTCCCGTCCTTCCTTCACTCCTCCCGTCCTTCGTTCACTCTTTCCGTCCTTCGTTCACTCCTCCCGTCCTTCCTTCACTTTTCCCGTCCTTCCTTCACTCCTCCTGTCCTTCCTTCACTCCTCCTGTCCTTCCTTCACTCCTCCCGTCCTTCCTTCACTCCTCCTGTCCTTCCTTCACTCCTCCTGTCCTTCCTTCACTCCTCCCGTCCTTCCTTCACTCCTCCCGTCCTTCCTTCACTCCTCCTGTCCTTCCTTCACTCCTCCTGTCCTTCCTTCACTCCTCCCGTCCTTCCTTCACTCCTCCTGTCCTTCCTTCACTCCTCCTGTCCTTCCTTCACTCCTCCTGTCCTTCCTTCACTCCTCCCGTCTTTCCTTCACTCCTTCTGTCCTTCCTTCACTTCTCCTGTTCTTCATTCACTCCTCCTGTCCTTCCTTCACTCCTCCTGTCCTTCCTTCACTCCTCCTGTCCTTCCTTCACTCCTCCCGTCCTTCCTTCACTCCTCCTGTCCTTCCTTCACTCCTCCTGTCCTTCCTTCACTCCTCCCGTCCTTCCTTCACTCCTCCTGTCCTTCCTTCACTCCTCCCGTCTTTCCTTCACTCCTTCTGTCCTTCCTTCACTTCTCCTGTTCTTCATTCACTCCTCCTGTCCTTCCTTCACTCCTCCTGTCCTTCCTTCACTCTTCCCGTCCTTCCTTCGCTCCTCCCGTCCTTCTTTCACTCCTCCCGTCTTTCCTTCACTCCTCCTGTCCTTCCTTCACTTCTCCTGTTCTTCATTCACTCCTCCTGTCCTTCTTTCACTCCTCCCGTCTTTCCTTCACTCCTCCTGTCCTTCCTTCACTTCTCCTGTCCTTCATTCACTCCTCCTGTCCTTCCTTCACTTCTCCTGTCCTTCATTCACTCCTCCTGTCCTTCCTTCACTCCTCCCGTCCTTCCTTCACTCCTCCCGTCCTTCCTTCACTCCTCCTGTCCTTCATTCACTTCTCCTGTCCTTCGTTCACTCCTCCTGTCCTTCCTTCACTTCTCCTGTCCTTCATTCACTCCTCCTGTCCTTCCTTCACTTCTCCTGTCCTTCCGTCACTCCTCCTGTCCTTCCTTCACTTCTCCTGTCCTTCCGTCACTCCTCCTGTCCTTCCTTCACTCCTTCCGTCCTTCCTTCACTCCTCCTGTCCTTCCTTCACTCCTCCCGTCCTTCCTTCACTCCTCCCGTCCTTCCTTCACTCCTCCTGTCCTTCCTTCACTCCTCCCGTCCTTCCTTCACTCCTCCCGTCCTTCCTTCACTCCTCCCGTCCTTCCTTCACTCCTCCCGTCCTTCCTTCACTCCTCCCGTCCTTCCTTCACTCCTCCCATCCTTCGTTCACTCCTCCCGTCCTTCCTTCACTCCTCCCGTCCTTCCTTCACTCCTCCCGTCCTTCCTTCACTCCTCCCGTCCTTCCTTCACTTCTCCGATCGTTCCTTCACTCCTCCTGTCCTTCCTTCACTCCTCCCCTCCTTCCTTCACTCCTCCTGTCCTTCCTTCACTTCTCCTGTCCTTCCGTCACTCCTCCCGTCCTTCCTTCACTCCTTCCGTCCTTCCTTCACTACTCCCGTCCTTCCTTCACTCCTCCTGTCCTTCCTTCACTCCTCCTGTCCTTCCTTCACTCCCCCGTCCTTCCTTCACTCCTCCCGTCCTTCCTTCACTCCTCCCGTCCTTCCTTCACTCCTCCCGTCCTTCCTTCACTCCTCTCGTCCTTCCTTCACTCCTTCTGTCCTTCCTTCGCTCCTACTGTCCTTCCTTCACTCCTCCTGTCCTTCCTTCACTCCTCGTGTCCTTCCTTCACTCCTGCTGTCCTTCCTTCACTCCTCCGGTCCTTCCTTCACTCCTCCTGTCCTTCCTTCACTCCTGCTGTCCTTCCTTCACTCCTCCCGTCCTTCCTTCACTCCTCCTGTCCTTCCTTCACTTCTCCCATCCTTCCTTCACTCCTCCCGTCCTTCGTTCACTCCTCCCGTCCTTCCTTCACTCCTCCCGTCCTTCGTTCACTCCTCCCGTCCTTCCTTCACTCCTCCCGTCCTTCCTTCACTCCTTCCGTCCTTCCTTCACTCCTCCCGTCCTTCCTTCACTCCTCCCGTCCTTCCTTCACTCCTCCTGTCCTTCCTTCACTCCTCCTGTCCTTCCTTCACTCCTCCCGTCCTTCCTTCACTCCTCCTGTCCTTCCTTCACTCCTCCTGTCCTTCCTTCACTCCTCCCGTCCTTCCTTCACTTCTCCTGTCCTTCCTTCACTCCTCCCGTCCTTCCTTCACTCCTCCTGTCCTTCCTTCACTCCTTCTGTCCTTCCTTCACTCCTCCTGTCCTTCATTCACTTCTCCTGTCCTTCGTTCACTCCTCCTGTCCTTCCTTCACTTCTCCTGTCCTTCATTCACTCCTCCTGTCCTTCCTTCACTTCTCCTGTCCTTCCGTCACTCCTCCTGTCCTTCCTTCACTTCTCCTGTCCTTCCGTCACTCCTCCTGTCCTTCCTTCACTCCTTCCGTCCTTCCTTCACTCCTCCTGTCCTTCCTTCACTCCTCCCGTCCTTCCTTCACTCCTCCCGTCCTTCCTTCACTCCTCCTGTCCTTCCTTCACTCCTCCCGTCCTTCCTTCACTCCTCCCGTCCTTCCTTCACTCCTCCCGTCCTTCCTTCACTCCTCCCGTCCTTCCTTCACTCCTCCCGTCCTTCCTTCACTCCTCCCATCCTTCGTTCACTCCTCCCGTCCTTCCTTCACTCCTCCCGTCCTTCCTTCACTCCTCCCGTCCTTCCTTCACTCCTCCCGTCCTTCCTTCACTTCTCCGATCGTTCCTTCACTCCTCCTGTCCTTCCTTCACTCCTCCCCTCCTTCCTTCACTCCTCCTGTCCTTCCTTCACT
This sequence comes from Cherax quadricarinatus, assembly GCF_038502225.1. NCBI lineage: Eukaryota > Metazoa > Arthropoda > Malacostraca > Decapoda > Parastacidae > Cherax > Cherax quadricarinatus. The sequence goes on from NC_091305.1 coordinate 12,932,893, forward strand.
TCTCCTGTCCTTCCGTCACTCCTCCCGTCCTTCCTTCACTCCTTCCGTCCTTCCTTCACTACTCCCGTCCTTCCTTCACTCCTCCTGTCCTTCCTTCACTCCTCCTGTCCTTCCTTCACTCCCCCGTCCTTCCTTCACTCCTCCCGTCCTTCCTTCACTCCTCCCGTCCTTCCTTCACTCCTCCCGTCCTTCCTTCACTCCTCTCGTCCTTCCTTCACTCCTTCTGTCCTTCCTTCGCTCCTACTGTCCTTCCTTCACTCCTCCTGTCCTTCCTTCACTCCTCGTGTCCTTCCTTCACTCCTGCTGTCCTTCCTTCACTCCTCCGGTCCTTCCTTCACTCCTCCTGTCCTTCCTTCACTCCTGCTGTCCTTCCTTCACTCCTCCCGTCCTTCCTTCACTCCTCCTGTCCTTCCTTCACTTCTCCCATCCTTCCTTCACTCCTCCCGTCCTTCGTTCACTCCTCCCGTCCTTCCTTCACTCCTCCCGTCCTTCGTTCACTCCTCCCGTCCTTCCTTCACTCCTCCCGTCCTTCCTTCACTCCTTCCGTCCTTCCTTCACTCCTCCCGTCCTTCCTTCACTCCTCCCGTCCTTCCTTCACTCCTCCTGTCCTTCCTTCACTCCTCCTGTCCTTCCTTCACTCCTCCCGTCCTTCCTTCACTCCTCCTGTCCTTCCTTCACTCCTCCTGTCCTTCCTTCACTCCTCCCGTCCTTCCTTCACTTCTCCTGTCCTTCCTTCACTCCTCCCGTCCTTCCTTCACTCCTCCTGTCCTTCCTTCACTCCTTCTGTCCTTCCTTCACTTCTCCGGTTCTTCATTCACTCCTCCTGTCCTTCCTTCACTCTTCCCGTCCTTCCTTCGCTCCTCCCGTCCTTCTTTCACTCCTCCCGTCTTTCCTTCACTCCTCCTGTCCTTCCTTCACTCTTCCCGTCCTTCCTTCGCTCCTCCCGTCCTTCTTTCACTCCTCCCGTCTTTCCTTCACTCCTCCTGTCCTTCCTTCACTTCTCCTGTCCTTCCTTCACTCCTCCCGTCTTTCCTTCACTCCTTCTGTCCTTCCTTCACTTCTCCTGTTCTTCATTCACTCCTCCTGTTCTTCCTTCACTCCTCCTGTCCTTCCTTCACTCTTCCCGTCCTTCTTTCACTCCTCCCGTCTTTCCTTCACTCCTCCTGTCCTTCCTTCACTCCTCCCGTCCTTCCTTCACTTCTCCTGTCCTTCCTTCACTCCTCCCGTCCTTCCTTCAGTCCTCCTGTCCTTCCTTCACTCCTCCTGTCCTTCCTTCACTCCTCCCGTCCTTCCTTCACTCCTCCCGTCCTTCCTTCGCTCCTCCCGTCCTTCCTTCACTCCTCCCGTCTTTCCTTCACTCGTTCTGTCCTTCCTTCACTTCTCCTGTTCTTCATTCACTCCTCCTGTCCTTCCTTCACTCCTCCTGTCCTTCCTTCACTCTTCCCGTCCTTCCTTCGCTCCTCCCGTCCTTCTTTCACTCCTCCCGTCTTTCCTTCACTCCTCCTGTCCTTCCTTCACTTCTCCTGTTCTTCATTCACTCCTCCTGTCCTTCTTTCACTCCTCCCGTCTTTCCTTCACTCCTCCTGTCCTTCCTTCACTTCTCCTGTCCTTCATTCACTCCTCCTGTCCTTCCTTCACTTCTCCTGTCCTTCATTCACTCCTCCTGTCCTTCCTTCACTCCTCCCGTCCTTCCTTCACTCCTCCCGTCCTTCCTTCACTCCTCCTGTCCTTCCTTCACTTCTCCTGTCCTTCGTTCACTCCTCCTGTCCTTCCTTCACTTCTCCTGTCCTTCATTCACTCCTCCTGTCCTTCCTTCACTTCTCCTGTCCTTCCTTCACTCCTCCTGTCCTTCCGTCACTCCTCCTGTCCTTCCGTCACTCCTGTCCTTCCTTCACTTCTCCTGTCCTTCATTCACTCCTCCTGTCCTTCCTTCACTTCTCCTGTCCTTCATTCACTCCTCCTGTCCTTCCTTCACTCCTCCCGTCCTTTCTTCACTCCTCCTGTCCTTCCTTCACTCCTCCTGTCCTTCCTTCACTCCTCCTGTCCTTCATTCACTCCTCCCGTCCTTCGTTCACTCCTCCCGTCCTTTCTTCACTCCTCCTGTCCTTCCTTCACTCCTCCCGTCCTTTCTTCACTCCTCCTGTCCTTCCTTCACTCCTCCTGTCCTTCCTTCACTCCTCCTGTCCTTCCTTCACTTCTCATGTCCTTCGTTCACTCCTCCCGTCCTTCATTCACTCCTCCCGTCCTTCCTTCACTCCTCCTGTCCTTCCTTCACTCCTCCTGTCCTTCCTTCACTTCTCCTGTCCTTCGTTCACTCCTCCCGTCCTTCATTCACTCCTCCCGTCCTTCCTTCACTCCTCCTGTCGTTCCTTCACTCCTCCTGTCCTTCCTTCACTCCTCCTGTCCTTCCTTCACTCCTCCCGTCCTTCATTCACTCCTCCCGTCCTTCCTTCACTCCTCCCGTCCTTCATTCACTCCTCCCGTCCTTCCTTCACTCCTCCTGTCCTTCCTTCACTCCTCCTGTCCTTCCTTCACTCCTCCTGTCCTTCATTCACTCCTCCCGTCCTTCCTTCACTCCTCTTGTCCTTCCTTCACTCCTCTTGTCCTTCCTTCACTCCTCCCGTCCTTCCTTCACTCCTCCTGTCCTTCCTTCACTCCTCCTGTCCTTCATTCACTCCTCCCGTCCTTCCTTCACTCCTCTTGTCCTTCCTTCACTCCTCTTGTCCTTCCTTCACTCCTCCCGTCCTTCCTTCACTTCTCCTGTCCTTCGTTCACTCCTCCCGTCCTTCATTCACTCCTCCCGTCCTTCCTTCACTTCTCCTGTCCTTCGTTCACTCCTCCCGTCCTTCATTCACTCCTCCCGTCCTTCCTTCACTCCTCCTGTCCTTCCTTCACTCCTCCCGTCCTTCCTTCACTCCTCCTGTCCTTCCTTCACTCCTCCCGTCCTTCATTCACTCCTCCCGTCCTTCCTTCACTCCTCTTGTCCTTCCTTCACTCCTCTTGTCCTTCCTTCACTCCTCCTGTCCTTCCTTCACTCCTCCCGTCCTTCCTTCACTCCTCCCGTCCTTCCTTCACTCCTCCTGTCCTTCCTTCACTCCTCCCGTCCTTCCTTCACTCCTCTTATCCTTCCTTCACTCCTCTTGTCCTTCCTTCACTCTTCCTGTCCTTCCTTCACTCCTCCTGTCCTTCCTTCACTCCCTGTCTTCCCATAATTCCCATTGTTTACTGCAGCAATTTTCCACTTCCTTTATTCCATGTCCGTGTCTGCCACCTCTCTCTCTACCTCCTGCTTCCTTCTCTTCCTTCATTACTTCTTGCCTGACTCCCTCTTTACCTTCCTGTTTCCCTACCTCTCCGTTCCTCCTCATCTTCTTTCCTCTCCCTTCTTGCTAACCCATCCTTCTTTTCTTGTTTTCCAGTGCCATATTCTCCCTTCCTCTCTTTATATCGCTTTTGACCTCCTGTCTCCCCTCCCGTCTCTCCCTCCCTTCCTCCCTGCACGTGTCCCTCCTTCCCACCCTTCCCTCGCTCTTACACTCCCTAAAATTCCTTGGTTACCCCCTTTTCTTTCATTGTATCTCATCTTCCCACTCCTCTCCCTTGCATTCCTCTCCCTTGCATTCCTCTCCATTGCGTTCCTCTCCCTTGCATTCCTCTACCTTGCACTTATTCCTGTCGCACTCCTCTCCCTCTCGCTCCTCTCCCTCACACTCCTCTCCTTCACACTTCTCTCCCTTGTACTCATCTTCCTCTCACTCCTCCTCTCTACTTAACAATTCCATCCCTCCAGTCCTTTCCTCCCTCCAGTCCTTTCCTCCCTCCAGTCCTTTCCTCCCTCCAGTCCTTTCCTCCCTCCAGTCCTTTCCTCCCTCCAGTTCTTTCCTCCCTCCAGTCCTTTCCTCCCTCCAGTTCTTTCCTCCCTCCAGTTCTTTCTCATCAGGCAATTCAGTCCTGCCCCTCCATCCATTCCACCCCTCCCTCTCTTCTGTAGTACCTACCTCTACTTAGTCCTTCCCTCCCTCTACTCCATCCTTCCCTCCCTCTACACAATCCTTCCCTCCCTCCACACCATCCTTCCCTCCCTCTACACCATCCTTCCCTCCCTCTACTCCATCCTTCCCTCCCTCTACACCATCCTTCCATCTTTCTACACCATCCTTCCCTCCCTATACACCATCCTCCCTCCCTCTACATCACCCTTCCCTCCCTCTACACCATCCTTCCCTCCCTCTACACAATCCTTTCCTTCCCTCCATCTACTCCATCCTTACCTCCTTCTACACCATCCTTCCCTCCCTCTACACCATCCTTCTCTCCCTCTACACCAACCTTCCCTCCCTCTACACCAACCTTCCCTCCCTCTACTCCATCCTTCTCTCCTACACCAACCTTCCCTCCCTATACACCAACCTTCCCTCCCTCTACACCATCCTTCCCTCCCTCTATACCATCCTTCCCTCCGTCTACACCAACCTTCCCTCCCTCTCCACCAACCTTCCCTCCCTCTACACCATCCTTCCCTCCCTCTACATCATCCTTCCCTCCCTCTACACCAACCTTCCCTCCCTCTACACCAACCTTCCCTCCCTCTACACCAACCTTTCCTCCCACTACAACATCCTTCCCTCCCTCTATACCAACCTTCCCTCCCTCTACACCATCCTTCCCTCCCTCTACATCATCCTTCCCTCCGTCTACACCAACCTTCCCTCCCTCTCCACCAACCTTCCCTCCCTCTACACCAACCTTTCCTCCCACTACAACATCCTTCCCTCCCTATACACCAACCTTCCCTCCCTCTACACCATCCTTCCCTCCCTCTATACTATCCTTCCCTCCGTCTACACCAACCTTCCCTCCCTCTCCACCAACCTTCCCTCCCTCTACACCATCCTTCCCTCCCTCTACATCATCCTTCCCTCCCTCTACACCAACCTTCCCTCCCTCTACACCAACCTTCTTTCCCTCTACACCAACCTTCCCTCCCACTACAACATCCTTCCCTCCCTCTATACCAACCTTCCCTCCCTCTACATCATCCTTCCCCCCTCCCTCTACACCATCATTTTCTCCCTCTACACCATCCTTCCCTCCCTCTACACCAACCTTCCCTCCCTCTACACCAACCTTCCCTCTCTCTATACCAACCTTCTCTCCCTCTACACCAACCTTCTCTCCCTCTACACCAACCTTCCCTCCCTCTACACCAACCTTCCCTCTCTCTATACCAACCTTCTCTCCCTCTACACCAACCTTCCCTCCCTCTACACCAACCTTCCCTCCCTCTACACCAACCTTCCCTCCCTCTACACCAACCTTCCCTCTCTCTATACCAACCTTCTCTCCCTCTACACCAACCTTCTCTCCCTCTACACCAACCTTCCCTCTCTCTACACCAACCTTCCCTCTCTCTACACCAACCTTCCCTCTCTCTACACCAACCTTCCCTCCCTCTACACCAACCTTCCCTCTCTCTACACCAACCTTCCCTCCCTCTACACCAACCTTCCCTCTCTCTACACCAACCTTCCCTCCCTCTACACCAACCTTCTCTCCCTCTACACCAACCTTCTCTCCCTCTACACCAACCTTCTCTCCCTCTACACCAACCTTCCCTCTCTCTATACCAACCTTCCCTCCCTCTACACCAACCTTCCCTCTCTCTACACCAACCTTCCCTCCCTCTACACCAACCTTCCCTCTCTCTACACCAACCTTCCCTCCCTCTACACCAACCTTCCCTCTCTCTATACCAACCTTCCCTCCCTCTACACCAACCTTCCCTCTCTCTATACCAACCTTCCCTCCCTCTACACCAACCTTCCCTCCCTCTACACCATCCTTCCCTCCCACTACACCAACCTTCCCTCCCTCTACACCATCCTTCCCTCCCTCTACATCATCCTTCCCTTCCTCTACACCATCCTCCATCCCTCTACATCATCCTTCCCTCTTCACTGGTCATTACAGTATTTACCTGAAATAGAACGAGAGGAGAAGTTTGATAATTTGTAAGAACGAGGTTCGTAACATGTAATGAACAACGAGGATGAACATTGAACAGTGCTTCTGTACTCAGGTGAGTGACGTTGTGACGTAGTGTGGTGCTGGGGAGGGGGAAGGTAGGGGAGGGGAGGGGAATAGGTTGGGGAATTTAGGGGAGGGGAGGGGAGAGGGTTGGGGAAGTTAGGGGAGGGGAGGGGAGGAGGAGGGGAGGGGAGGGGGAGGGGAGGGGGAGGGGAGGGGGAGTGGAAGGGGAGGGGAGGGGAGTGGGTTGGGGGAGGTAGAGGAGGGGAGGGGGTTGGGGAAGGTAGGGGAGGGGATAGGGGAGAGGGAGGGGAGATAGTAAAGGGAAGGGTAGGGGGTGTGTTTTTTGCCAGACAAACTTGTGTTGACTGGAGTTTAGTGGAGTTTATCTGACCTGTTAAGAAAAAACACCTGTCTGAGAACATTCCTTCCGTCCCTCCGTCCCTCCGTCCCTCCGTCCCTCCGTCCCTCCGTCCCTCCGTCCATCTCTCCTTCCGTCCCTCCCTCCCTTCTTCCCTCTTCCATCCAGCACATTCCGTCTGAGAACCCTTCCTCCTCCCCTTCCTTCTTCTTCTTCTCCACCCTACCCTCACTCTCCCCTCTTAATTTCTCCTTTAACATTTCTTTCCCCCCGCCGTCCTCTGCTGCTACTCTCCCTGCTGTGTCTGCTGCTGTTACAGATGCTGCTTCTACTCTTCCTGCTGTGTCTGCTGCTGCTATAAATGCTGGTGCTACTCTTCCTGCTGTGTCTGCTGCTGTTATAAGTGCTGGTGCTACTCTTCCCGCTATATCTGCTGCTGTTATAAGTGCTGGTGCTACTCTTCCTGCTGTATCTGCTGCTGTTATAAATGCTGGTGCTACTCTTCCTGCTGTGTCTGCTGCTGTTATAAATGCTGGTGCTACTCTTCCTGCTGTGTCTGCTGCTGTTATAAATGCTGGTGCTACTCTTCCTGCTGTGTCTGCTGCTGTTATAAATGCTGGTGCTACTCTTCCTGCTGTGTCTGCTGCTGTTATAAATGCTGGTGCTACTCTTCCTGCTGTGTCTGCTGCTGTTATAAGTGCTGGTGCTACTCTTCCCGCTGTATCTGCTGCTGTTATAAATGCTGGTGCTACTCTTCCTGCTGTGTCTGCTGCTGTTATAAATGCTGGTGCTACTCTTCCTGCTGTGTCTGCTGCTGTTATAAATGCTGGTGCTACTCTTCCTGCTGTGTCTGCTGCTGTTATAAATGCTGGTGCTACTCTTCCTGCTGTGTCTGCTGCTGTTATAAATGCTGGTGCTACTCTTCCTGCTGTATCTGCTGCTGTTATAAATGCTGGTGCTACTCTTCCTGCTGTGTCTGCTGCTGTTATAAATGCTGGTGCTACTCTTCCTGCTGTGTCTGCTGCTGTTATAAATGCTGGTGCTACTCTTCCTGCTGTGTCTGCTGCTGTTATAAATGCTGGTGCTACTCTTCCTGCTGTGTCTGCTGCTGTTATAAATGCTGGTGCTACTCTTCCTGCTGTGTCTGCTGCTGTTATAAATGCTGGTGCTACTCTTCCTGCTGTGTCTGCTGCTGTTATAAATGCTGGTGCTACTCTTCCTGCTGTGTCTGCTGCTGTTATAAGTGCTGGTGCTACTCTTCCTGCTGTGTCTGCTGCTGTTATAAATGCTGGTGCTACTCTTCCTGCTGTGTCTGCTGCTGTTATAAGTGCTGGTGCTACTCTTCCCGCTGTATCTGCTGCTGTTATAAATGCTGGTGCTACTCTTCCTGCTGTGTCTGCTGCTGTTATAAATGCTGGTGCTACTCTTCCTGCTGTGTCTGCTGCTGTTATAAATGCTGGTGCTACTCTTCCTGCTGTATCTGCTGCTGTTATAAGTGCTGGTGCTACTCTTCCCGCTGTATCTGCTGCTGTTATAAATGCTGGTGCTACTCTTCCTGCTGTGTCTGCTGCTGTTATAAGTGCTGGTGCTACTCTTCCTGCTGTGTCTGCTGATGTTATAAATGCTGGTGCTACTCTTCCTGCTGTGTCTGCTGCTGTTATAAGTGCTGGTGCTACTCTTCCTGCTGTGTCTGCTGTTGTTATAAATGCTGGTGCTACTCTTCCTGCTGTGTCTGCTGCTGTTATAAATGCTGGTGCTACTCTTCCTGCTGTGTCTGCTGCTGTTATAAGTGCTGATGCTACTCTTCCTGCTGTGTCTGCTGCTGTTATAAATGCTGGTGCTACTCTTCCTGCTGTGTCTGCTGCTGTTATAAATGCTGGTGCTACTCTTCCTGCTGTGTCTGCTGCTGTTATAAGTGCTGGTGCTACTCTTCCTGCTGTGTCTGCTGCTGTTATAAATGCTGGTGCTACTCTTCCTGCTGTGTCTGCTGCTGTTATAAATGCTGGTGCTACTCTTCCCGCTGTATCTGCTGCTGTTATAAATGCTGGTGCTACTCTTCCTGCTGTGTCTGCTGCTGTTATAAGTGCTGGTGCTACTCTTCCTGCTGTGTCTGCTGCTGTTATAAATGCTGGTGCTACTCTTCCTGCTGTGTCTGCTGCTGTTTTAAATGCTGGTGCTACTCTTCCTGCTGTGTCTGCTGCTGTTATAAGTGCTGGTGCTACTCTTCCTGCTGTGTCTGCTGCTGTTATAAATGCTGGTGCTACTCTTCCTGCTGTGTCTGCTGCTGTTATAAATGCTGGTGCTACTCTTTCTGCTGTGTCTGCTGCGGTTATAAGTGCTGGTGCTACTCTTCCTGCTGTGTCTGTTGCTGTTGTAAATGCTGGTGCTACTCTTCCTGCTGTGTCTGCTGCTGTTATAAGTGCTGGTGCTACTCTTCCTGCTGTGTCTGCTGCTGTTATAAATGCTGGTGCTACTCTTCCTGCTGTATCTGCTGCTGTTATAAATGCTGGTGCTACTCTTCCTGCTGTGTCTGCTGCTGTTATAAATGCTGGTGCTACTCTTCCTGCTGTGTCTGCTGCTGTTATAAATGCTGGTGCTACTCTTCCTGCTGTGTCTGCTGCTGTTATAAATGCTGGTGCTACTCTTCCTGCTGTGTCTGCTGCTGTTATAAGTGCTGGTGCTACTCTTCCTGCTGTGTCTGCTGCTGTTATATATGCTGGTGCTACTCTTCCCGCTGTGTCTGCTGCTGTTATAAATGCTGGTGCTACTCTTCCCGCTGTGTCTGCTGCTGTTATAAATGCTGGTGCTACTCTTCCCGCTGTGTCTGCTGCTGTTATAAATGCTGGTGCTACTCTTCCCGCTGTGTCTGCTGCTGTTATAATTGTTTTTGTTGCTACTCTTTTTGCTGCGTCTGATGCTGTTATAGTTGCTGTTATTACACTTCCTGCTGTGTCTGCTGCTGTTAGAGTTACTACTGATACTCTTCTTGTTTTGTCTGCTGCTGTTATTACTCTTCTTGCTGTGTCTGCTGCTGTTATAGCTGCTGTTATTACTCTTCCTGCTGTGTCTGCTGCTGTTATAGTTGCTGCTGCTGCTACTTTTCCTGCTGTGTCTGCTGCTGTCATAGTTGCTGCTGTTGCTGCCGTTTCTGCTGTTTCTGCTGCTGTTATTGTTACTGTTATTACTCTTCCTGCTGTGTCTGCTGCTGTCATAGCCGCTGCTGCTGCTGCCCTTTCTGCTGTATCTGCTGTTGTTATAGTTGCCGCAGTGTATGCTGCTGTTAAAGTTGTTGCTGTGTCTGCTGCTGTTATAGTTCTTGCTGTGTCTGTTGCTGTTATAGTTGTTGCTGTGTCTGCTGCTGTTATAGTTGCTGCTGCTGTGTTTGCTGCTGTTATAGTTGCTGCTGCTGTGTTTGCTGTTGTTATAGCTGCTGTGTCTGCTGCTGTTATAGTTGTTGTGTCTGCTGCTGTTATAGTTGCTGCTGTGTCTTCTGCTGTTATAGTTCTTGCTGTGTCTGCTGCTGTTATAGTTTCTGTGTCTGCTGCTGTTATAGTTGTTGTGTCTGCTGCTGTGTCTTCTGCTGTTATAGTTCTTGCTGTGTCTGCTGCTGTTATAGTTGCTGTGTCTGCTGCTGTTATAGTTGTTGTGTCTGCTGCTGTGTCTGCTGCTGTTATAATTGCTGCTGTGTCTGCTGTGGTTATAGCTGCTGCTGTGTCTTCTGCTGTTATAGTTCTTGCTGTGTCTGCTGCTGTTATAGTTGCTGTGTCTGCTGCTGTTATAGTTGCTGCTGCTGTGTTTGCTGCTGTTATAGCTGCTGTGTCTGCTGCTGTTATAGTTGTTGTGTCTGCTGCTGTTATAGTTGCTGCTGTGTCTTCTGCTGTTATAGTTCTTGCTGTGTCTGCTGCTGTTATAGTTTCTGTGTCTGCTGCTGTTATAGTTTCTGTGTCTGCTGCTGTTATAGTTGTTGTGTCTGCTGCTGTGTCTTCTGCTGTTATAGTTCTTGCTGTGTCTGCTGCTGTTATAGTTGCTGTGTCTGCTGCTGTTATAGTTGTTGTGTCTGCTGCTGTGTCTGCTGCTGTTATAATTACTGCTGTGTCTGCTGTGGTTATAGCTGCTGCTGTGTCTTCTGCTGTTATAGTTCTTGCTGTGTCTGCTGCTGTTATAGTTGCTGTGTCTGCTGCTGTTATAGTTGTTGCAGTGTCTGCTGCTGTTATAGTTGCTGTGTCTGCTGCTGTTATAGTTGTTGTGTCTGCTGCTGTGTCTGCTGCTGTTATAATTGCTGCTGTGTCTGCTGTGGTTATAGCTGCTGCTGTGTCTTCTGCTGTTATAGTTGTTGCAGTGTCTGCTGCTGTTATAGTTGCTGTGTCTGCTGCTGTTATAGTTGCTGTGTCTGCTGCTGTTATAGTTGCTGTGTCTGCTGCTGTTATAGTTGCTGTGTCTGCTGCTGTTATAGTTGCTGTGTCTGCTGCGGTATTCCCTCATCTTCTCTGGTGTATCTATGTACCTCCTCGTTCTTCATTGTATCATTTATCTTCTCTTCCGGAATCTTCTTTCTTCCATGTATTCCTCTCCTCGTCTCACCTGCATTCTCCCCTTGTCTCTTCCCCTCCTCCCTCTCTTCTCCCTTTCCTTCCCTTCTCTTCTCCCTTTTCTTCCCTTACCCTCTCCTCCCTTCCTCTTTTCTCCTCCCTTCCCCTCCCTCCCTCCATCCCCTCCTTTCCTCCCCTCCCCTCCCTCCCCTTTCCTCCCCTACCTATCTCCCCCTCCCCTTCCCTCTTTCATTCCATGTTTGCTTCTCCCTCTTCCATGTCTGATGTTTTTTGTTCACTTGTATTTCACGCTGTTTCATTTAGTTTCGTTTTTTCCTCTCTCACGTTTAGAACGTGTCTCAATGTTTCGTGTTTTGCTGTCTGTCTGTCGTGGATTCCTGTCTACACTCCTGTCTGTCTGACTGTTTATGTGCTTCACTCTATCTCTTCCTTCACATCTGTCTGTCCGCCTGTCTTTCTGTCTGTCTGTCTATCTGAGTGTTTATGTCTGTCTGTCTGATTGTCTGTGTCTTCACCTAACTGTGGTTGAAGGGGTCGAGTCTCAGCTCTTGGCCCCCACCTGTTTGTTGGTCGCTACTGGGCTCTCTCTCAGCCCTGTCATACCTATTCTTAAAGCTCGGTATGGATCCTACCTCTACCACTTCGCTGTTTAGGTCGTTCCACTTTCTGACAACTCCCAGGCTGAAGAAATATTTCCTAACATCCCTGTGATTCATCTGAGTCTTCAACTTCCAACTGTGACCCCTTATTGCTGTGTCCCATCTCTGGAACATCCTGTCTCCATCCACCTTGCTGATTCCTCTCAATATTTTACATGTCGTTATCATATCCCCCCCCTATCCCTCATGTCCCACAGTGTCGTCAGGTCGATTTCCCTTAACCTCTCCTCGTAGGACATGCCCCTTAGCTCCGAGACTAGTCTTGTTGCAAACCTTTGCACTGTCTCTAATTTCCTTAAGTGCTTGGCTAGGTGTACGTTCCAAATTGGTGCTACATACTCCAATATAGGCCTAACGTACAAGGTGTAAAGAGTCTTGAACGATTCCTTGTCGGAATGCTGTTCTTACGTTTGCCAGGCGCCCATATGCTGCAGCAGATATTTGGTTAATGTGTGCCTCAGATGTGCCTGGTGTTATACTCACCCTAAGATCCTTTTCCTTGAGAGAGGTTTGTAGTCTCTGTCTCCTTAGACTGTACTTCGTCTGCTGTCTTCTTTGCCCTTCCCCAATCTTCATGACTTTGCACTTGATTGGGTTAAACTCCAGGATCCAATTTCTGGACCAGGCCTGCAGCCTGTCCAGATCGCTTTGCATATCCGCCTGGTGATCTTCCAATTAAATTCTTCTCATCAACTTCACATCATCCGCAAGCAGGGACACTTCTGAATCTATTCCTTCCGTCATGTCGTCCACATATACCAGAAACAGCACCGGCCCTAGGACTGACCCCTATGGAACCTCGCTGTGTTGCTGTCTCTGTATGGCTGTCTGCCAGGCTTTCGTGTGTGGTTGTCTCTGTGCCTGGTTGTCTGTCAGGTTGTCTGGTTGTCTGTCAGGTTGCCTGGTTGTCTGTCTCTCCCTCGGGTTACTTGCTTAATCTATCGGCTTACAAGTTTCACAGGTCCTATTGTTGACACGGTGCTTGTCTCAGTGCTGTCTCCTCTCTACAGGGCTCACAATCCTCAGAGTTTGTAATTTTTCATGGTGATAGTAACTCCAACTTTGCTGGATGGACACCTCTGAAGGTGCCGTAGCTGCTGAGCCCTTGTTAGAATGCTTGACTCTAGTTTCACCTTCCTGGTGAAGTCTTCCAGCTCAGGCTGACTCGTTTTATTGCCTCGTGTACATACTGTGCCGTGTGCTAAGATTGAATGTGATAATGATATACAATACCGACAAAACTGATTACATCCTCTCTACACCTCTACTGCTTCTACTACCTCCTCTGTGATCGACTGAAGAAGCCTAATGTGTAGGCGAAACGTTTCGGAATGAGGATACCTAACTGTAGCACGAGTGTCTTACTCACTATCTAACAGGGATAGGTACCTAGCTTTTGTTCCCACCTTGTGACTTATAAAAGAGTGTAGCCAGGTACTGTGAGTGTTCTCACCGTGTAAGTCTCACACGGAGCGGTAAACCCACACTCTGTAAGTATTTCTGTTCATGTGAGAAATGACAACGTTCGTCTCTGCTCATGTGCAGAGTGACAGTCCAGTCCTGATACTCGGCTGTGTTTATCTTCGTCTCCCTTCCTTCTTCCTATAGTTGGTCTCTCTACTACCTCTTCTTCACTTCCTCTTTACCTCCTCCTTTCTTATTTCCTCCAGTTTATCTCACCATTTAACTCTTTCTCTCTCTATCTCTCCCACTCAGTCTCTCTCTCTCTCTCATTTTTTTTTTTTACCCAGGGTTTGACAAGGTTAAGGATCCCTAGCTTTATTGACAAGCTATTTACAGGTTAAGGATTCCTAACTTTATTGACAAGCTAAGAGCTGTTACCTACATCAGCTCATTTGAAAGCATTTTTATTGTTATGAGACATACAAGTAGGGAACAGGATGAAGTTGGAGCCATCTGTGGGCCAGCATTTTCATTTGATCAACTGACTTTATCTCGTTGACATCATTATGCTGTACGAATGTGTTCCATACTCGAGTCATCCTGGGTATGTATGATCTCAGATGGAGTGATGTTCTGGAGAAGGGTACAGCCAGAGTGAAGTTGCTACTTTCTGTCCGTCTTGTGGCATAAAAGCTTGTTTCACGCTGTCCTCGAAGTGGATCCAAGTGTGGTATTTTGACAATAATGGCCTTGTACATAATAGTAAGGCCACCCACATCCCTCCTATGTTGAAGGCTCTGCTGAAATGACAGATCTATCCAGGATGGGTCCAGGCGAGAGATGAGACGTCTTGCTCTGTTCTCTACTCTGTCAAGCAGTCGCAGATGAGTGGGGGGGGGGGGCAGGCAAACCAAGAAAGTGGAGCATACTCAAGGTGTGAGCGTACTTGTGCCTCGCACAGAATCTTGCAACCCCTACTGTCAAGCAGATGCGAGATACGGCGAAGTGCTGTAAGCTTCCTGGCTGCCTTGTTTGCAAGATTTACAACATGGTTCTTCATGGTTAGTTTGGAGTCAAATTTCACCCCAAGGATATCAACTTATTCTCCAGGTGCCAACACCCTCCCATTCATCCTTACTACTGCACCAGCATTACCATCATGGTGCCTAGAGACCATCATCATTTGCGTTTTCTCAGGTGCAAATGTTACTTGCCATCTATTTCCCCAAGCTGATATAGCTCTCAGCTGGTGATTGATGTAACTTAGAGCAGCTGGCATTTCTTCTCTTGGATAAGTGAATGTCAGTGTACAGTCGTCTGCATATGCATGTGATTCTGGGATGAGATGAAGAAGGTCGTTGAAGTAGACATTCCATAACAATGGTCCCAGCACGCTTCCTTGTGGAACACTTGCCCCAATAGGATGTCTTGCTGATTCCGTTCCATTAAGAACTAGAGATCTACCTCTCTCTCTCTCTCTCTCTCTCTCTCTCTCTCTCTCTCTCTCTCTCTCTCTCTCTCTCTCTCTCTCTCTCTCTCTCTTTCTCTCTCTCTGTCTCTCTCTGTGTGTCTCTGTCTGTCTGTCTGTCTGTCTGTCTCTTTCTCTCTCTCTCTCTCTCTCTCTCTCTCTCTCTCTCTCTCTCTCTCTCTCTCTCTCTCTCTCTCTCTCTCTCTCTCTTTCTCTCTCTCTGTCTCTCTCTGTGTGTCTCTCTCTGTCTGTCTGTCTGTCTGTCTCTGTCTCTCTCTGTCTCTCTCTGTCTCTCTGTCTCTCTCTCTCTCTCTCTCTCTCTCTCTCTCTCTCTCTCTCTCTCTCTCTCTCTCTCTCTCTCTCTCTCTCTCTCTCTCTCTTTCTCTCTCTCTGTCTCTCTCTGTGTGTCTCTCTCTGTCTCTCTCTCTGTCTCTCTGTCTCTCTCTCTGTCTCTCTGTCTCTCTATCTCTGTCTGTCTGTCTGTCTGTCTGTCTGTCTGTCTGTCTCTCTCTCTCTCTCTCTCTCTCTCTCTCTCTCTCTCTCTCCCTTTCCCTCTTTCTCTCCCCTTTCTCCATTTTTACCATGTATTATATTCAACTCTCTCTTCACTATCTGCTGACTGGGTTAAATCCCTCCCCCTCCCTCTATCTATCTCTTTCACTTTCCTCCTCCATGTTCGTAAATCTCTTTCCCTTCTCTTCATCCCTCCCTCCTTCTCCCTCTCTCACTTTTTTTATCCACACAAGCCTCCCTCCCTCCATTCTAATTCTGTTATCTTCGTCGTGTCTCTCTGCAGTACTTTTCCATTATTTTCTTTCTCTTCTTTCTTTTCTCTGTCTGTCTGTCTGTCTGTCTGTCTGTCTCTCTCTCTCTCTCTCTCTCTCTCTCTCTCTCTCTCTCTCTCTCTCAATACTTTCTCAAGTCTAATAACAAACACACGGAACACTTTCCAAATTGCAATAACAAACACACGGAACACTTTCCAAAGTGCACAAACACACACAAGGAGCACTTCCTAAACTGTACAAACACAAAAGACACGTTCCAAACTGCACTAACAGACACGAAAAACACTCTACAAAGTGCACAAACAAACACAAAAGAGAACAAAAGCTTAGACGAAAGGAATGGGAACAATTTTGCTAGCAGGTCCAAGACATCAGTCCTGTCAGTCTAGCTTGGGGAGGTAACGGGGGGGTTAAGCTGTCAGTCTAGCTTGGGGAGGTAACGGGGGTGGGGTTAAGCTGTCAGTCTAGCTTGGGGAGGTAACGGGGTGTGGGGTTAAGCTGTCAGTCTAGCTTGGGGAGGTAACGGGGGGTTAAGCTGTCAGTCTAGCTTGGGGAGGTAACGGGGGGTGGGGTTAAGCTGTCAGTCTAGCTTGGGGAGGTAACGGGGGGTGGGGTTAAGCTATCAGTCTAGCCTGGAGAGGTAACATGGGGTTAAGCTGTCAGTCTAGCCTGGAGAGGTAACATGGGGTTAAGCTGTCAGTCCTAGCCTGGGGAGGTAACAGGGGTTAAGCTGTCAGTCTAGCCTGGGGAGGTAACGGGGAGGTTTAGGCTGTCAGTCTAGCCTGGGAGGTAACGGGGTGGGAGGTTAAGCTGTCAGTCTAGCTTGTGGAGGTAACGGGGGTGGGGATTAAGCTGTCCAGTCTAGCAGGGAGGTAACGAGGGGTGGGGTTAAGCTGTCAGTCTAGCTTGGGGAGGTAACGGTTGGTGGGGTTAAGCTGTCAGTCTAGCTTGGGGAGGTGCGTAGGGGTTAAGCTGTCAGTCTAGCTTAGGGAGGTAACGGGGGTGGGGTTAAGCTGTCCAGTCTGCTTGGGGAGGTAACGGGGGTGGGGTTAAGCTGTCAGTCTAGCTTGGGGAGGTAACGGGGGGTGGGGTTAAGCTATCAGTCTAGCCTGGAGAGGTAACATGGGGTTAAGCTGTCAGTCTAGCCTGGGGAGGTAACGGGGGTGGGGTTAAGCTGTCAGTCTAGCTTGGGGAGGTAACGGCTGGAGGGGGGTTAAGCTGTCAGTCTAGGCTTGGGAGGTAACGGCGGTGGGGGTTAAGCTGTCAGTCTAGGCTTGGGGGAGGTAACGGGGTGGGGTTAAGCTGTCAGTCTAGCCTGGGGAGGTAACGGGGGTGGGGGTTAAGCTGTCAGTCTAGGCTTGGGGAGGTAACGGCGGTGGGGTTAAGCTGTCAGTCTAGCTTGGGGAGGTAACGGCGGTGGGGGGTTAAGCTGTCAGTCTAGCTTGGGAGGTAACGGCGGTGGGGTTAAGTTGCTGTCAGTCTAGCTTAGGGAGGTAACGGGGGTGGGGTTAAGCTGCCAGTCTAAGCCTGGGGCGGTAACGGGGGTGGGGAGGTTAAGCTGTCAGTCTAGGCCTGGGAGGTAACGGGGCGGTGGGGGTTAAAGCTGTCAGTCTAGGCTTGGGGAGGTAACGGCGGTTGGGGTTAAGCTGTCCCAGTCTCAAGCCTTAGGGGAGGTAACGGCGGTGGGGTTAAGCTGTCCAGTCTAGCTTGGGAGGTAACGGCAGGGGTGGGGTTCAAGGACTGTCAGTCTAAGCCCAGGAGGGGTAGGGGCTTGGGGCGGTTGAGGTTAAGCTGTCAGGTCTGGCTTGGGGAGGGTAACCGGGGGGTTAAGCTGTCCAGTCCTAGGGCTTAGGGGAGAGCAACAGGAGGAGTTAAGCTCAGGGGTCTGGCCAGGGAGGTTAACAGGGGTGGGGTTGCTGTCCAGTCCTAGGCCTTGGGGGAGGTAACAGGGGTTGGGGTTAAGCTGTCCAGGTCTAGCCTGGGGAGGTAACGGGGGTGGGGTTAAGCTGTCAGTCCTGGCCTGGGGAGGTAACGGGGTTAAGCCTCATCAGGGAGGTCGCCTGAAGGAGGTGGCAGGGGAGTGGGGTTAAGCTGTCAGTCTAGCCTTGGGAGGTAACGGGGTGGGTTAAGGGGCTGGGGTTCAAGTCTAGCCTGGGAGTAACGGGGTGAGGTTTTAGCCTGGGGTCAGTCAAACCCGGGGAGGGTAACGGGGTGGGGTTGGCTGTGAGTCTAGCTTGGGGAGGAGGTAACGGGGTGGGGTTGAAGGTTAGCTGTCAGTCCCCTGGCTTGGGAGGTAGCAGGGGTTAAGCTGTCCAGGGTCCCTAGCCTGGGAGGTGTGCAGGGTTGGGGTTAGCTGTCCAGTCTAGCTTGGGGAGGTAAGGAGGGGGTGAGGTTAAGCTATCGGGTTAAGTCCTGGCTTGGGGTAACGGGGTGAGGTTCGTATCCCAGTCCTAGGGGCTTGGGGAGGTAACGGAGGGGGATTGTGGGGAGGTTAAGGCTGTCCAGGTCTAGGCTTGGGGGTGGGACGGTAACGGGGGTGGGGGATTTAGGCGCTGTCCCAGTCTAGGCCTTGGGAGGTAACGGGGGAATGGGGGTTAGCTTGTCCAGTCTAGCTTGGGAGGAAGTAACGGGGTGGGGTGGGGTTAGCTGTCCCGGTCTGGCTTGGGGGAGTAAGCGGAAGGGGTTGGGGTTAAGCTGTCAGTCTAGCCTTGGGAAGGTGGCGGGGGTCGAGGTTAAGGATTGCTGTCAGTCTGGCAGGGGGAGGTAACGGGGAAGGGGTTGGGGTTCAATCTGGCCTGGGAGTTAACGCGGGGGTGGGGTTAAGCTATCAGTCTGGCTTGGGAAGGTAACGAGGAGGTTGGGGTTAAGCTGTCAGTCTGGCTTGGGAGGGTGGCAGGGTGGTTGAGGTTCAAGCTGTCAGGTCTGGCTTGGGGAGGTGGCAGGGTGTTGGGTTTTAAGCTGTCCAGTCTAGGCCTTGGGGAGGTTGGCGGGGTGAGGGGTTGGCTGTCAGTCTAGCTTGGGGAGGTAATGGGGTTGGGGTTAGCTGTCAGTCTAGCTTGGGAGGAATGGGGGTGGGGCTAGCTGTCAGTCTACAGCTTGGGAGGTAACGGGTGGGGTGGTTGCTGCCGTCTAGCTTGGGAGGTAATAGTGGGTTAATTGCTGTCAGTCTAGCTTGGGGAGGTAACGGGGTGGGGAATGCTCAGTCTAGGGGCGGGGAGGTTAGTGGTTGCTGTCAGTCAGAGGTAGCTGTAGAGGTAACATGGGGTTAAGCTGTCAGTCTAGCCTGGAGAGGTAACATGGGGTTAAGCTGTCAGTCTAAGTTGTAGATAAATGGTTCAGAGAGTCAACAAGTTGATAAATTAGACACATGTGCAAGACGTGTACATGTTTATTATGGAAACGTTTATCCCCACAGTAGCAGGTCGGCAGGTTGTTGTTCCTCTGACTTTTCATGGGATTAGCAGTGTCCATGACTAGTGCCACTGACTGGTGCCACTGACTGGTGCCACTGACTAGTGCCACTGACTGGTGCCAATGACTAGTGTCACTAACTGGTACCACTGACTGGTGCCACTGACTGGTACCACTGACTGGTGCAACTGACTGGTAACACTGATTGGTACCACTGATAGGTGCCACTGACTGGTACCACTAACTTGTAACACTGACTGGTGCCACTGGCTGGTGCCACTGACTGGTGCCACTGACTGGTGCCACTGACTAGTGCCACTGACTGGTGCCACTGACTGGTGCCACTGACTAGTGCCACTGACTGGTGCCACTGACTAGTGTCCCTAACTGGTGCCACTGACTGGTGCCACTGACTGGTACCACTGACTGGTGCAACTGACTGGTAACACTGACTGGTAACACTGACTGGTGCCACTGACTGGTAACACTGACTGGTAACACTGACTGGTAACACTGGTAACACTGACTGGTACTACTGATTGGTACCACTGATTGGTGCCACTGACTGGCACCACTGACTGGTGCCACTGACTGGTGCCACTGACTGGTGCCACTGACTGGTGCCACTGACTAGTGTCACTAACTGGTGCCACTTACTGGTGCCTCTGACTGGTACCACTGACTGGTGCAACTGACTGGTAACACTGACTGGTAACACTGACTGGTGCCACTGACTGGTAACACTGACTGGTAACACTGACTGGTAACACTGGTAACACTGACTGGTACTACTGATTGGTACCACTGATTGGTGCCACTGAATGGCACCACTGACTGGTGCCACTGACTGGTGCCACTGACTGGTACCACTGATTGGTACCACTGATAGGTGCCACTGACTAGTACCACTAACTTGTAACACTGACTGGTGCCACTGACTGGTGCCACTGACTGGTGCCACTGACTGGTGCCACTGACTGGTGCCACTGACTGGTGCCACTGACTGGTGCCGCTGACTGGTGCCACTGACTGGTGCCACTGACTGGTGCCACTGACTGGTGCCACTGATTGGTACCACTGATTGGTGCCACTGACTGGTACCACTGACTGGTAACACTGACTGGTGCCACTGACTGGTGCCACTGACTGGTGCCACTGACCGGTGCCACAGACTGGTGCCACTGACTGGTGCCACTGACTGGTGCCACTGACTGGTGCCACTGACCGGTGCCACTGACTGGTGCCACTGACTGGTGCCACTGACTGGTGCCACTGACTGGTGCCACTGACTGGTGCCACTGACTGGTGCCGCTGACTGGTGCCACTGACTGGTGCCACTGACTGGTGCCACTGATTGGTACCACTGATTTGTGCCACTGACTGGTACCACTGAGTGGTAACACTGACTGGTGCCACTGACTGGTGCCACGGACTGGTGCCACTGACTGGTGCCACTGACTGGTGCCACTGACCGGTGCCACTGACTGGTGCCACTGACTGGTGCCACTGACTGGTGCCACTGACTGGTGCCACTGGCTGGTGCCACTGACTGGTGCCACTGTCTGGTGCCACTGACTGGTGCCACTGACTAGTGCCACTGGCTGGTGCCACTGGCTGGTGCCACTGACTGGTGCCACTGTCTGGTGCCACTGACTGGTGCCACTGTCTGGTGCCACTGACTGGTGCCACTGGCTGGTGCCACTGACTGGTGCCACTGGCTGGTGCCACTGACTGGTGCCACTGACTGGTGCCACTGACTGGTGCCACTGGCCGGTGCCACTGACTGGTGCCACTGGCTGGTGCCACTGACTGGTGCCACTGGCTGGTGCCACTGACCGGTGCCACTGTCTGGTGCCACTGACTGGTGCCACTGACTGGTGCCACTGACTGGTGCCACTGGCCGGTGCCACTGACTGGTGCCACTGGCTGGTGCCACTGACTGGTGCCACTGGCTGGTGCCACTGACTGGTGCCACTGGCTGGTGCCACTGGCTGGTGCCACTGACTGGTGCCACTGGCTGGTGCCACTGACTGGTGCCACTGACTGGTGCCACTGGCTGGTGCCACTGACTGGTGCCACTGACTGGTGCCACTGGCTGGTGCCACTGTCTGGTGCCACTGACTGGTGCCACTGACTGGTGCCACTGGCTGGTGCCACTGACTGGTGCCACTGGCTGGTGCCACTGACTGGTGCCACTGGCTGGTGCCACTGGCTGGTGCCACTGACTGGTGCCACTGGCTGGTGCCACTGACTGGTGCCACTGACTGGTGCCACTGGCTGGTGCCACTGACTGGTGCCACTGACTGGTGCCACTGGCTGGTGCCACTGTCTGGTGCCACTGACTGGTGCCACTGACTGGTGCCACTGGCTGGTGCCACTGACTGGTGCCACTGTCTGGTGCCATTGACTGGTGCCACTGACTGATGGCTGATAACGAAAAAGAAACTTTCTTGTTATTATTTCTACATCTCCTTCCCCACCTTCCCTTCCTCCTCCCCTCCTCACCTTCCCTTCCTCCTCCCCTCCCCACCTTCCCTTCCTCCTCCCCTCCCCACCTTCCCTTCCTCCTCCCCTCCCCACCTTCCCTTCCTCCTCCCCTCCTCACCTTCCCTTCCTCCTCCCCTCCCCACCTTCCTTTCCTCCCCCCCTCCTCACCTTCACTTCATCCTCCCCTCCTCACCTTCCCTTCCTCCTCCCCTCCTCACCTTCCCTTCCTCCTCCCCTAATCACCTTCCCTTCCTCCTCCCCTCCCCACCTTCCCTTCCTCCTCCCCTCCTCACCTTCCCTTCCTCCTCCCCTCATCACCATCACTTCCTCCTCCCCATCACCAATTTCACTTCCTCGTCCCCATCACCTTCCCTTTCTCCTCCCCACCTTCCCTTCCTCCTCCCCTCCTCACCTTCCCTTCCTCCTCCCCTTCCCACCTTCCCTTCCTCCTCCCCTCCCGTCCTTTCCTTCCTCCTCCCCACCCTTCCCCACCTTCCCTGCCATTTCTCCTCACATTGCTTCCTAACCTCTCCCTTACGTCCCTCCCTACTATTTTCCATTCTCCCCACCTCCCTTTCTTCATCATCCATCCTTTCACCCCACTGCTCTTCCTTCTCCCCATGCTCTCTTCCTCCAGATTCCTTGCTCTTCGCCCTATCTCCCCCCTTCATCCTCAGCTTCCCTGACTCCTATACTCATCCTCAGCCTCTCCCTCGTTCACTACGTCCTTCCCCCCTTCTCCGTCCCCCCCTCCACACATCCTAACATTCACAAAATCCGTGTAATATTCTAGGGAATATTTTTATCACGTCCATCTGTCTTGCAATCAGAGTTGGCCTTTGAGCGCCAGCCCAAAAATTCCCTCACATCTGAGTGTATAGATGGAGGCAAATAGAGGGAGATGTGGCGGGTTATGGGGAAGTTTTATCAAAGGGCGAAATTATTTGAAACGCTCGATGAATGGAGACAGTGGTAGCTGCCCCCCCTCCTGCCTGCCTTCTTTATGTGTTGCTATTTTTTTTTGTTCTCTCTATCGTTCGTTTGTTGAAAATTGTTTAATACCAGTACTGTTCTTTTGGGGGTATGTTATACCCGGTATTGTTATGAGTTATAAGGTAGACTAGGGTATTAGGTGTCCTGTTAAATTTTTGAGGGTAGGCTATTTGTTGATCAAGGTTCAAGTGGTGAATCTCAGTGACTGGTACCACTGACTACACTGACTGCTATCACCGACAGGTGCCACTGACTGGTGCCACTGACTGTTCAGTTAGTGTGTCTTGGACTGGTATTGGAGGTAAGATTTTTGTTGTTGTTCCGTGTGCATTTTTTTAAATAATTTCCTAAATGTAGAACATATAAATGAATAATATAATAATTGTGTAATAAAATATGATGCTGATTTGACCCTTTCGAGAAATTACGAGTGAGGGGGGGGTAGAACAGCTACTAAGTGACACCGGAGGGAAGACGCCATATTGAATTTAATGTGTGAACACTGGACCAAGTTGTGCAATGTGATCGGGCGTTCTCGAAGGTCAGTTGGAGTTTTTCGGCCTAAATTTGTAATTAGGAACCCGTGTTAATGTCCCCTGCTGAAGTATTGGGACAGGAAATTTGCGGGACCTCAAGAATTACATGTGGATGGTGAAGGATAAGGGATGCGAACATCACTCACAGGGAAGTACACCATTAGTTCTTGCATTTAGTTTTCTAACTGGCCAGTGTAGGGTTTAGGTATTAGGCAGGTGTTGTGGTGTGATCCATCTACAGTAATAAAATGGTATGTGTTAATACCCATTATATTTTGTGTGGCCAGCAAGCCTAATTATATATAGTCCACAACTTTAATTTACCAGAGTAGCTAGTTTTAATATTATAATTAATTTAATATCAGGTCTAGCTTTTTGTGAGAGTGTTAGGGAGTGGGCAACGAGAGAGTTAGAGTTCTGCGACCTGCTGTGACTTAAATCCCACTTACCTCACCCAAATTACTTGTAGGTAATAATTTGGGTAATGCTCTGTAAGCCTCCTGCAAGTGATTTGCTCAAATAATAATAATAATAATAATAATAATAATAATAATAATAATAATAATAATAATAATAATAATAATAATAATAATAATAATAATAATAATAATAATAATTCACATTCCGTGTGATGGCTCGTAGTTCCCTGGTGAAGGTCAGATGCAGAACTGCAGGAAGGCTTAACACAAGTGTTTTGGTCCACCTGGTTGTAACAGTGGCTATTATACTGGCTCTTGTGTTCTCGTAATACCTAGAGGCAAGTGTAAGATTAGGGCAACAATGTTGGTAGAGGAAGTGAGAGAAGGAAGCGGGAGGGTAGGTTAGATAAGATTCGTCGGGAAACAAGACAAGTGTTTCCTGACTCGGGTCTAGTCATATGATGACCCGCCACTGGAGCTTTTGGTCATCTGACCGAGGCCTTCTGCTGGCTTACCCGTCCACCCCTCCCCTCAAAAATAAAAATTATTACAAGTTAACCTATCTTTCTCACAATTTGGAGGATACAGAGGAAATAAAGTTAGTATTCCTGTTTAATACATTCTCGACGTGTTGTGTGTTGACAATATGACCAGAGTTATTTTATATTTATTTATTACTTATTAATATCGACATACTGGAATTGTTTCACTAAACACTACAACTATAAATACTACAACTGCTATTACAACTTCAACTATTTTTATTGCTAGTACTATTAAGGTTGTGACCAAAACTTGTAAATACTTCTACTGCTATAATTATTGTTTCTACGGTTACAGCTAAAATAACTACTACAGTTATTATTACTGCTATATTCACTACAACTTGTACACATACTGTTGTCACTACAACAGTTATTCTTGCTACAGTAACATCTGTAGCTACTACTGCTGTGTGTGTGTGTGTGTGTGCGTGTGTGTGTGTGTGTGTGTGTGTGTGTGTGTGTGTGTGTGTGTGTGTGTGTGTGTGTGTGTGTGTGTGTGTGTGTGTGTGTGTGTGTGTGTGTGCCGTGAGATGAGGCTGGACACACTACAATATATTATCAGTCTCAACTCCAGAAAAAAGGATAAATTCGGTGTCAAACGTAATTCGTCCCGAGGGTCATTGTCCATTAATGACAAGGAGAGGAAAGGGAAGGAATGGGAAAAGAAAGGGAGAGAGAGAAAAGGGGGAAGAGGAAGAAGGAAAACAGTAGGGAGAAGGAAGGGAAGAGAGAGAAATAGAGAGAGAGAGAGAGAGAGAGTGAGAGAGAGAGAGAGAGAGAGAGAGAGAGAGAGAGAGAGAGAGAGAGTGAATTCAACATGAATGGACAATGGGATACCCAGTTTATACATTGACATTTCGGATGCTTCTTCACCCATCATCAGACTCTGAACTCCACTACAATAATAAAATACTATTTTAATAGCATAATACTCCAAGAACATAGTTGTTAAAATTATGATTACAACAAGAAGTATCACATTAAACTAATATAATCTGTATGATATTGATTTTCGACATAATTAAACGTACATATACACTTGTATATAATATACGTCAAAAAAGATAAAAAAAAAGTGAAACATTTTAGTACATAACTAAACATTTAGAAAAATTATAGCAAAAATATGTTAAATACCAGTGATACAGAAACACAATAATAATGGTTAAATATCCAATACGAAATAAATAATAACTGAAAATATAAAGTAACCACACAATTATTCTTACATAAGTTTTGTATGAAAAACTGGTTATTATAATCATTAGTTTTTAAAGAGGTGGACCGGTAAGTCAGCGGAAGTCCTCGGTCAGATGACCGAAAGTTCCTGGTGTGCGTTATCATATGACTAAGACCGAGTCAGGAAACACTTGTCCTGTTCCCTGACAAACTATATACCTGCCTATCACTTGTCATCATTCCCTCAACAATAACAAGACGTCCAGGGCCTTAAGTAGTAAAATTCCCTAAAACATCTTAGGTGGGTTGCAGATGAATGGTTCAGAGAACCGACACGTTGATAAATTAGACACATGTGCAACTCTTGGGTATCTTTATTAAGGAAACGTTTCACCACACAGTGGCTTCATCAGTCCATACATAGGAGAAGCTTGAAGAACAGGAGGAGAATGAGGTAATCAGTCCCTCAACCTTGAGTCGATGTGGTCAGTCCATCAATCTTGAATAGAGTACGGCATATGAGCGAAGAAGGAGGTTATAAACCGTAGGCAGGAGAGGTACAGCAGTCGTAGGTGGTGTCACATTTGCCCAATGTGAATCTTAATACTTGGGAATTCTTCGCTTGCCTAACCTTTGGGCACGACCTACTTCCACATTGGGCAAATGTGGCACCACCTACGACTGCTGCACCTCTCCTGCCTACGGTTTATAACCTCCTTCTTCGCTCATATGCCGTACTCTATTCAAGATTGATGGACTGACCACATCGACTCAAGGTTGAGGGACTGATTACCTCATTCTCCTCCTGTTCTTCAAGCTTCTCCTGTGTATGGACTGATGAAGCCACTGTGAGGCGAAACGTTTTCTTAATAAAGATACCCAAGAGTTGCACTTGTGTCTAATTTATCATCTGAGGTGGGTGTTTTGGCATTTGATGCATTTGTCCATTACGAAGAGGTGCGCTTTTGTTCCGTCTCACTATCATTGAACAATACCCATTCATCTGTTATCCATCCCTTATGATCGAGTGCCCGCTACAGCCGCTTTGTCTTCATAGCAGAAGTCAATAATTGTCTCCTTACTGATTTTCTGGAAGCTCTACCAGCCTCAAGGAGCCTTCGTCGAGCAGTTGAAGAATCAGCATTTATGCCAGCTGAAGCTAAATCTCTGTAGATCTTTGCTGGTTTTCTTGGGATCTTTCACACTATTTCTTATGATAACCTTGTTAACGTGAAGTGTTGTCTTACATTTTCTTCCACATCTTTCTCGACGCAGCGCTCTACTGTCACCAGTTTCGTCAGATCTCTTCTGAATCCGATCAATGGTTGACTTTGCTAGCCTTAAATTTTCGACGATCTGTCTGATACTCAAATCATCATGTTTTCTAAGAGTTATAATACTTTCACGATTCATAGGAGTAACATTCATCATGAATCTCAGCAGTAATCATGAACTGAAGGGG
The DNA here is from genome assembly GCF_038502225.1 of Cherax quadricarinatus. Lineage (NCBI taxonomy): Eukaryota > Metazoa > Arthropoda > Malacostraca > Decapoda > Parastacidae > Cherax > Cherax quadricarinatus. Next base: position 12,959,182 of record NC_091305.1, read on the forward strand.
AGAATATGGAGAAAAATTCGCTCACGGAGCACCCGTGCAAGAATAATCTCTCAGAACAACAGCTGTTGTAGCACTGACGAGAGTCGCAGGGTAACACCACAGCTGGATGGTTGTCACGAGTCGGTAACAAACTCTTCCAAAAAGAAAAGAACCCAAACTATATTAATTAATCCGAAGACTAACACATATGAGATAATCACATAATTTACTCATGTGCCAATTAATTTGCACACTACTGTAATTAAATATTTTAATAAAAAAATTACGAAGACGTAACTAATGATTGTCTGTTGTCGCTTCCGGACACAAAATAATTATTTTTATATAAAAACTTCTAAATGATACTTTAACGTTAAAATAAGCAAAGAAAACTAACCTGGATCAAAGATTTTAACAAAATATTCCCACAGGGTGACCTGACTGCGTGGTTCATTGGTCTAAGCCGGGGATTGACATGGATCTGCCCCGTATGGGCCAGTAGGCCTGCTGCAGTGTTCCTTCTTTTTTATGTTCTTATGTTCTCATTGTTATTAAGATCTGGTTTCAAATTGTGTGTGTGTGTGTGTGTGTGTGTGTGTGTGTGTGTGTGTGTGTGTGTGTGTGTGTGTGTGTGTGTGTGTATGTGTACTCATCTAATTGTACTCACCTAATTGTGGTTGCAGGGGTCGAGACTCAGCTCCTGGCCCCGCCTCTTCACTGATCGCTACTGGATCCTCTCTCTCTCTGCTTCCTGAGCTTTGTTATACCTCTTCTTAAAACTATGTATGGTTCCTGCCTCCACTACTTCACTTTCTAGGCTATTCCACTTGCTGACAACTCTATGACTGAAGAAATACTTCCTAACGTCCCTGTGACTCGTCTGAGTCTTCAGCTTCCAGTTGTGACCCCTTGTGTCTGTGTCCCCTCTCTGGAACATCCTATCTCTGTCCACCTTGTCTATTCCCCGCAGTATCTTGTATGTCGTTATCATGTTTCCCCTGACCCTTCTGTCCTCCAGTGTCGTCAGTCCGATTTCCCTTAACCTTTCCTCGTACGACATTCCCTTGAGCTCTGGGACTAGCCTTGTTGCAAACCTCTGTACTTTCTCTAACTTCTTGACGTGCTTGACCAGGTGTGGGTTCCAGACTGGTGCTGCATACTCCAGTAAGGGCCTAACATACACAGTGTACAGTGTCTTGAACGATTCCTTATTAAGGCATCGGAACGCTATTCTCAGGTTTACCAGGCTCCCGTATGCTGCAGCAGTTATTTGGTTGATGTGTGCCTCCGGTGATGTGCTCGGTGTTATGGTCACCCCAAGGTCTTTCTCCCTGAGTGAGGTCTGTAGTCTTTGTCCACCTAGCCTATACTCTATCTGCGGTCTTCTTTGCCCCTCCCCAATCTTCATGACTTTGCATTTGGCTGGATTGAATTCGAGAAGCCAGTTACTGGACCACATGTCCAGCCTGTCCAGGTCTCTTTGCAGTCCTGCCTCATCCTCGTCCGATTTAATTCTTCTCATCAACCTCACGTCATCTGCGAACAGGGACACTTCAGAGTCTATTCCTTCCATCATGTCGTTCACATATATCAAAAATAGCACTGGTCCTAGAACTGACCCCTGTGGGACCCCGCTCGTAACAGGCGCCCACTGTGATACCTCTTCACGTACCATGACTCGTTGCTGCCTCCCTGTCAGGTATTCCCTTATCCATTGCAGTGCCCTTCCTTTTACATGCGCCTGATCCTCCAGCTTCTGCACTAATCTCTTGTGGGGAACTGTGTCAAAGGCCTTCCTGCAGTCTAGGAAAACGCAATCTACCCACCCCTCTCTCTCGTGTCTTACTTCTGTTACCTTGTCATAAAACTCCAGGGTTTTGTGATACAGGATTTGCCTTCCATGAACCCATGCTGGTTTTCATTTATAATCTTGTTCCTTTCCAGGTGTTCCACCACTCTCCTCCTGATAATCTTCTCCATGACTTTGCACACAATACATGTCAGAGACACAGGTCTGTAGTTTAGTGCCTCGTTTCTGTTTCCTTTCTTAAATATGGGGACTACATTAGCTGTCTTCCATTTCTCAGGTAGTTGCCCAGTTTCAAGGGATGTGTTGAAGATTGTGGTTAGAGGCACACACAGCATCTCTGCTCCTTCTCTAAGGACCCATGGGGAGATGTTGTCCGGTCCCATCGCCTTTGAGGTGTCAAGGTCACTTAAGAGCTGTGTGTGTGTATGTGTGTATGTGTGTGTGTGTGTGTGTGTATGTGTGTGTGTGTCACCGCAGTTAGTGCATTTATTCACAATTTTTTTAGTGTTTATATTTAATTGCATATTGTCGAATTTCGGAGTGAGATGAGAGAGTCAAAGGGAGACCAGTCCTGAAGCTTACCTGCACTTTACATAAAGCTTACCTGGAGGTTACCTGCAGTTTACTTGGAGTTTACATAAAGGTTACCTGGAGTTTACTTGGAGTTTACATAAAGGTTACCTGGAGTTTACTTGGAGTTTACATAAAGGTTACCTGGAGTTTACACTGAGGTTACCTGGAGGTTACATGAAGGCTACCTGGAGTTTACATGGATGTTACTTGGAGGTTACCTTGAGTTTACCTGGAGTCGCTTCAGGTCACCGTCCCCGCAGCCCAGTCTCAGATGCAGCCTCCTGGTTACTGGTTTGATCAATCAAGCTGTCAGTGCCTACCGCTCGCAATCCAGCGTATTCACCACAACCCGGCTAATCAGAAACTGTTTTAAGTAATCTGCTGCATTGCCTACTAAAGACAGTTAGGACTGTGTTGGTGATCCGTCTACTGCATGAAGGATAGTGTTGAAGAGTCGTGGTCCCATAAGACTTACTGAGTTCTCCCAGTGTACTCATCACTTTCCTGCTTTTCACTGGAGGTATCCTGCACCGTCTGTCAAGTCTCTTGTCTTCATAGGTAGTAATTTCGGCTTGCAGGTTTGGGATGAATCCCTCCGGTATCTTCCAGGTGAGGATAATGATGTACCTTTCTCGCCTACATTCTAAGGAGTACATTTTCGTGAATTTCAAGTTTGTACGAGCTGTGAAAGTTCTGGGTATATTTTACAACTCAGGAATTGCGCCTGCCTTGAAAACCGATAGTAAACAGCAGTATTCCAGCCTCGAGAGAACGAGTAACCTGAAGAGTGTCATCATTAGCTAGACATCTCGTTTTGAAGGTTCTATTTATCCAACCCGTTATTTTTTCTTGCTTTTACGATAACACCATTGTTATACTCCTGAAAAGCTAGATATTCTGACATGATAACTCTCAGGTCTCTCACATTTTACTTATGTTCTGTTGAGTGGCTTGAGCTTCTCTTGTCCTCCGGTTCTGTTTTTATTTGCTTTATTTCGTGACGTATTAAATTTGTTCTCATTGAATATCTCATAGTATTGTCAGTGGCCCACTGTGTCAGTGGCCCACTGTGTCAGTGGCCCACTGTGTCAGTGACCCACTGTGTAAGTAGTGGGCTGAGGAAGGATGAACTAAGTGGGTCCTAGACTAAACTAGGTGGGTTCAATACTGGAAAGATTGAACTAGGTGCCTGCAAGACTGAACCAGGTGATTGTAAGACTGAACCAGGTGATTGTAAGACTGAACCAGGTGATTGTAAGACTGAACAAAGTGACTGCAAGATTGAACCAGGTGACTGCAAGACTGATCCAGGTGACTGCAAGTCTGCTGGTGGATTTGCTCACCATCTGGCGTCACCACTCACTCGTTAACTTACTCGTTAACTGACTCACCCATTAACTCATTCACTCACTAACTCACTCACTCAATCACTCACCTAATCACTTTCATACACAGTAACTCGCCCCTACCAACTCTGTCAACCACACATTATGTACAGTCGTCTCAACAGGCAGCTGTTACACAACAGATTCACTGTTGTCAATCCATTTCCTCCCCCCCTACCACACACACACACACACACACAAGAGAGGGGACTACACAGGCATGAAGAATTTCCTGTACTAGGTTCAGTAGGACAGGGCAGTGGCAAAGAAATCAGAAATGAGATAATGGAATATGTGACAACAATATTCAAGGAAACTGAGGAGAGGTTTGTACCTAGGGGTAACAGAAATAACGAGAAAGCCAGGATGAGCCCTTCGTTCACCCAAAGGTGTAGAGAGAGAATGGAAGAAGTATAGAAGGCAAAGAACCCAGGAGAATAAATAGAGCAGTCGTAGAGCCGGAAACGAATATGCACAAGTAAGAAAGGAGGCCCAACGACAATTCGAAAATGACATAGCAGCGAAAGTCAATCTGATTCGAAGATGTTATACAGCCACATCAGGAGGAAAACAACAGTCAAGGACCAGGTAATCAGGCTAAGGAAGGAAGGAGGAGAAGTATGTAAGGAGCTCAACATGAGATTCAAAAAAGTGTTCACAGAGGAAACAGAAGAGACTCCAGAGGTGGGGTACACCATCAAGTGTTGGACACAATACATACAGCCGAGGAAGAAGTGAAGAGGCTGCTAAGCGAGCTAGATACCTGAAAGGCGATGGAGCCGGATAACATCTCTCCATGGGTCCTGAGAGAGGGGAGCAGAGGCGCTATGCGTGCCACTAACAACAATCTTCAGCACATCTATCGAAACAGGGCGACTACCTGAGGTATGGAAGACAGCGAATGTAGTCCCAATTTTTAAAAAAGAAGACAGAAAGCATTAAACTACAGACCAGTGTCACTGACATGTATGCAAAGTCCCGGAGAAGATTATCAGAAGAGTGGTGGACCACCTAGAAAGGAATGAGCTTATCAACGACAACCAGCACGGTTTTAGGAACGGGAAATCCTGTGTCACAAACCTACTGGAGTTCTGTGACAGGGTGATAGCAGTAAGACAAGAGAGAGAGGGGTGGATAGATTGTGTTTTTTTTGGATTGTAAGAAGGCTTTGGACACAGTTCCACACAAGAGATTAGTACATAAGCTGGAGTACCAGGCAGGTATGACAGGGAAGGCGCTGCAATGGATCAGAGAATACCTGTCGGGAAGACATCAGAGAGTGATGATACGAGACGAAGTGTCAGAGTGGGCGCCTGTGAAGAGCGAAGTTCCACAGGGGTCAGTCCTAGGGCCGGTGCTGTTTCTGGTATATGTGAACAACATGACGGAAGGAATAGACTCAGAAGTGTCCCTGTTTGCAGATGATGTGAAGTTGATGAGAAAAATTCAATCGGACGAGGACGAGGCAGACTTACAAAGGGATATGGACAGGTTGCAGGCCTGGTCCAGAAAGTGTCTCCTAGAGTTCAACCCCGCCAAGTGCAAAGTCATGAAGATTGGGGAAGGGCAAAGAAAACCGCAGACAAAATACAGTCTAGGGAGCCAGAGACTACAAACCTCACTCAAAGAAAACGATCTTAGGGTGAGTATAACACCAGGAACATCTCCTGAAGCGCACATCAACCAAATAACTGCTGAAGATTGAGACACTTATGCAGCATATGGGAATCTTTATTCAGGAAACGTTTCACCACACAGTGGCTTCATCAGTCCAATACAAAGAGAAAGGCGTAAGGAGAGGAGGAGTATGAGGTAATCAGTCCCTCAGCCTGGAGTCGTCGATGTGTTCAGTCCATCAATCTTGTAGAATGTACAGCATAGGGCCGTAGACGTGGCTTATATACTGTAGTGAGGTGAGGTGAAGCAGGCGGAGGCGGGGTCATAGTGGTACCATCCACATTCTACAAGATTGATGGACTGAACACATCGACAACTCCAGGCTGAGGGACTGTTTACCTCATACTCCTCCTCTCCTTACGCCTTCCTCTTTGTATTGGACTGATGAAGCCACTGTGTGGCGAAACGTTTCCTGAATAAAGATTCCCATATGTTGCATAAGTGTCTCAATCTTCAACTTGTCGGTTTTTCAAACCATTCATCACAACTGTCAGACACTGCAGCATCATGGGATCTTGTTACAAAGAATTCTTCAACACTTGTTCAACCTTTGGACGAAGACCTACTTCGACTAGTGGGTGGTACCACTATGACCCCGCCTCCGCCTGCTTCACCTCACCTCACTACAGTATATAAGCCACGTCTACGGCCCTATGCTGTACATTCTACAAGATTGATGGACTGAACACATCGACTCCAGGCTGAGGGACTGATTACCTCATACTCCTCCTCTCCTTACGCCTTCCTCTTTGTATTGGACTGATGAAGCCACTGTGTGGCGAAACGTTTCCTGAATAAAAATTCCCATATGCTGCATAAGTGTCTCAATCTTCAACTTGTCGGTTTTTCAAACCATTCATCACAAATAACTGCTGCAGAATATGGACGCCTAGCAAACCTCAGAACAGCATTCCGACATCTCAGTAAGGAATCGTTCAGAACCCTGTACACTGTACATGTCAGACCTATATCGGAGTATGCAGCACCAGTTTGGAACCCACATTTAGCCAAGCACGTACGGAAATTAGAGAAAGTACAAAGTTTGCAACAAGACTAGTCTCGGAGCTAAAGGGTATGTCCTACGAGGAGAGGTTAAGAGAAATCGACCTGACGACACTGGAGGACATGGGAGATAGGGGAGGGATATGATAACGACATATAAAATACTGAGAATGTTCCAGAGATGGGACACATCAACAAGGGGTCACAGTTGGAAGTTGAAGACTGAGATGAATCACAGCGATGTTAGGAAGTATTTTTTCAGTCACAGAGCTGTCAGGAAGTGGAATAGTCTGGGAAGTGATGTAGTGGAGGCAGGATCCATACATAGCTTTAAGAAGAGGTATGATAAAGCTCAGAGAGCAGGAAGAGTGACCTAATAGCGACCACTGAAGAGGCGGAGCCAGGAGCTATGAATCTACCCCTGCAATCACAGCTGAGTACACACACACACACACACACACACACACACACACACACACACACACACACACACATGTTCCTGGAACAGTGAATGGACCTACTAGCGAAGAGGCGGGGCCCGGATCTGTGACTCGACCCCTGCAACCACAACTAGGTGAGTACACACATACACTATCAGAAGAAGAAAAAATCCCTTCAACTGTGTCGTTTTTGAGTTGGCTAACCTGTAAAACAATCCATCAAAACTACCTCAGAATCGTTATAGATTCTCGTGTCAGAGAATCCTGAGTATCACATCTGGGTTATTTCAAGTAACTGGATTAATTTTTCCCCTTTGATATTGTTTTGGTCCGGCTGATTGTTATTGTGAGAGGACCAAGACTGTTGACGTATTTGCATAAGTCAAACTCTGGCCCAGAATATGCGGCGCAAACTTTTTTATTATTGAGTGAAGAAATAGTCTTCAGGACGTCCAGGAGGAGGGAGGAAGGGAGGGAACGTTGGGGGAAGGGAGCAAGACGTCTCATCTCTCGCCTGGACCCATCCTGGATAGATCTGTCATTTCAGCAGAGCCTTCAACATAGGAGGGATGTGGGTGGCCTTACTGTTATGTACAAGGCCAATATTGTCAAAATACCACACTTGGATCCACTTCGAGGACAGCGTGAAACAAGCTTTTATGCCACAAGACGGGCAGAAAGCAGCAACTTCACTCTGGCTGTACCCTTCTCCAGAACATCACTCCATCTGAGATCATACATACCCAGGATGACTCGAGTATGGAACACATTCGTACAGCATAATGATGTCAACGAGATAACGTCAGTTGATCAAATGAAAATGCTGGCCCACAGATGGCTCCAACTTCATCCTGTTCCCTACTTGTATGTCTCATAACAAAAATGCTTTCAAATGAGCTGATGTAGGTAACAGCTCTTAGCTTGCCAATAAAGTTAGGAATCCTTAACCTGTAAATAGCTGTCAATAAAGCTAGGGATCCTTAACCTTGTCAAACCCTGTGTAAAAAAAAAAAAAAAAAAAAAAAAAAAAAAAAAGGGGGGGAGGGAGGAAGGGAGGGAACGCTGGGGGAAGGGAGGGAGGGAGGGAGGGAGGGAGGAAAGGAAGGTTAGAGGGAGGGCGAGAAGGTTGGAAGGAGGGAGGGAGGGGGAAGGTATGGAGAGGGGAGGGGAAGAAGGTTTGGAGAGGGAGGAGGGGAAAGTATGGAGAGGAAAGGAAGGGATTGAAGAAGGAGGGAGTGAGAAGAATAAAGATAATGAAGCGAGGAAAGAGGGAAGACGGGAGGAAGATGAAATAGGAGAGGAATAGGAGAGGATGGCGGGAGAGGAAGAGAGGAAGGAGAGGGTAGAGAGAGGGAGGAAGGGAAGGGTAGGGAGAGGTAGGAAGGGAAGGGTAGGGAGAGGGAGGAAGGGAAGGGTAGGGAGAGGAAGGAAGGGAAGGGTAGGGAGAGGGAGGAAGGGAAGGGTAGGGAGAGGGAGGAAGGGAAGGGTAGGGAGAGAGAGGAAGAGAAGGGTAGGGAGAGGGAGGAAGGGAAGGGTAGGGAGAGGGAGGAAGGGAAGGGTAGGGAGAGGGAGGAAGGGAAGGGTAGGGAGAGAGAGGAAGAGAAGGGTAGGGAGAGGGAGGAAGGGAAGGGTAGGGAGAGGGAGGAAGGGAAGGGTAGGGAGAAGGAGGAAGGGAAGGGTAGGGAGAGGGAGGAAGGGAAGGGTAGGGAGAGGGAGGAAGGGAAGGGTAGGGAGAGGGAGGAAGGGAAGGGTAGGGAGAGGGAGGAAGGGAAGGGTAGGGAGAGGGAGGAAGGGAAGGGTAGGGAGAGGGAGGAAGGGAAGGGTAGGGAGAGGAAATCGGGCGACCAAGTAAACTTTCCTGCAGTTTTGCGTTTTTTCCTTTGATTATCCAAAGTTTTCTCTCCGGCGTATTCGTCGATGAAGTAATAGAGAGAGAGAGAGAGAGAGAGAGAGAGAGAGAGAGAGAGAGAGAGAGAGAGAGAGAGAGAGCACACGTGTCTTGTGCAGCGTGAGTTTCTGTTGCGTAACTCGTGCGTAGTTCCCTTGCCTACGCATGTAGCGTGCGTGTGTGCGCGCGCGCCGCCTCCTGCATGAGGGTGAAAAATATACATCCTAGCGATTCAAAAGCCTATCAGGCCATTTATAACCTTTTCTGAACAGGCCATTTATTTTCAGCCTGGCGCGCGTGTGATGGGGGGAGGGGGCTTGGGGGGGACGCACTGGAGGGAGGGAGAGGGGAGGGAGAGGAGAGTGTAAGATGGAGGGAGAGGGGCTTGGGAGAGGGAAGGGGAGGGGAGAGTGTAAGACGGAGGGAGGAAGTCCAATGGTGGAGGAAGAGCGTAGGGAGGAAGATATGGAGGGGGAAGAGGAGGATGTCGGTGGGGCAGGTGAGGGGGGGAATATTCATCCTCGAGGTGAAATCTGAAGTTTTTTCCCCTAATGTCTTTTATTTCCCCTACACTGAGGTTATACTTCCCCTACACTGTGGTTATACTTCCCCTACAATGTGGTTATACTTCCCCTACACTGAGGTTATACTTCCCCTACACTGAGGTTATACTTTCCCTACACTGAGGTTATACTTTCCCTACACTGAGGTTATACTTCCCCTACACTGAGGTCATACTTCCCCTACACTGAGGTTATACTTCCCCTACACTGAGGTTATACTTCCCCTACACTGAGGTTATACTTCCCCTACACTGAGGTTATACTTCCCCTACACTGAGGTTATACTTCCCCTACACTGAGGTTATACTTCCCCTACACTGAGGTTATACTTCCCCTACACTGAGGTTATACTTCCCCTACACTGAGGTTATACTTCCCCTACACTGAGGTTATACTTCCCCTACACTGAGGTTATACTTCCCCTACACTGAGGTTATACTTCCCCTACACTGAGGTTATACTTCCCCTACACTGAGGTTATACTTCCCCTACACTGAGGTTATACTTCCCCTACACTGAGGTTATACTTCCCCTACACTGTGGTTATACTTCCCCTACACTGAGGTTATACTTCCCCTACACTGAGGTTATACTTCCCCTAAACTGAGGTTATACTTCCCCTACACTGAGGCTACACTTCCCCTACACTGAGGTTATGGGTCCTCACAACAGTGTCAGTGGTGCTAACTTACTGTTAACAATTAACTCAACCATGAGAGTGTTTAGTGTCAGTTGGGAATTATTACTGCCACACTTGTCTCACTTCTATTAGTTACTTATTTCTCAACTCATTATTATTATTTTTATTGTTGTTGTTGTTATTATTATTATATTACTTAAGAAGCACTAAACACTTAAGGTTCATAACCTGCCTGTTGAAAGAGATTTATTCGTATGTGTCCCCCATAAAGGTATGTTTTGTCGAAGACAGAGTCACTATATACACTGTGAGCGGCTCTCATCTATTTAGTAAGCGTGATTACCTGGAGTCATTCACAACACCCAGAGCTCACTACCTGGAGGTGGCTGCTCTTCGGGTTCCAGTCCTCTAACAACATGTTCAGTATAATGTTCGCCTCCTCAATTAAGAATCTGCATGATCTTGCATTTATTAGGGATTGAATTCTGATAGTAGCCTGTTTGACTGTTCTTTAAGACTGTTGAAACTGCCCATCCCCTTTCATTTTCTCACTATTCGTACACCATTTTCAAAGAGAGACAAGCTAGAATTAATTCTTGTGACCTATCATTGACAAAAGAGGCAGCTTAGGGAACCCTGTTTGTCCCCGTTGCCTAACCTGATGCTTCCGTTCACACTATCCATCTCTGTCTTCAGTATTTTACACATTTTGTAACCATTAATTTTTATTTATTATACTAGTTTACTTCTTGTCTGTCACCATGCATTTACATTGTTTTTTCCAGATTTTCGGTACTGTCCCACCTGTAGCGACTTAATATTTTTCCTTTGACTTTGGCAACAACACCAAGAATACCCGCCAGGCACTTGCTAGAAGTATCTGTGTTTCCACCTTGAGTACATCCTGAAGCGAGGTCCCATACCTCTAACTTCCACAGCAGGCGTCTCACCATCCCTTGTGAATACTGTCCCAAGATATATGTAAGGGAATCAGGCAGAAATCTTTAGGTCCGCCTAAATGAACATCGGAACGCCAGCAACAAGGACAACTTAAAGTACGCTTGTGTCCTCTACTGGAACTCCACTGGACATCTGATGAATTGGAATGAAGCATAACTCGTACTCACTGAATAAAATCTTAGATGACGACGGTATCTGGAAGCCTCACCGTGAGCTAACACACGTGTTAGCTCACGTGTGTTTTTAAACCAATTGTTGATATTACTGATGTTAAATCTGTTCAGTTTAAAAATCAGCTCCATTCTTGGTGGCTTATCATCTCTTTTTTTTCAGGTGTTGATTCATAATGTTTTCCATTACTGTCTATCAGCTTTGCTCTCCATGTTTCAAGACCAGTTTGTCTCAGTCTCTCCCGGTGAAGTCCTGTTTCTACTCTTTCTGTTGTTTGATGGAAGGTTCTGCGACCTCATATCATTACCCTGAGGATCCCTAATCACTAGTTTTCCTTCTATGTAATCTTTAAATTGGTTGTTGCTATCATTTATCAGCTGTGAGAAATATCTCTGGTTCGTGAACATCATGAAGGTGACTCTGGTGTTTTCTCTCACTGTTCACATCATATAAGGGCTCTTATGTCTGGTTTATTATCCACTAATGTGTCCTTTAGTTCGGTGCTTTTTGTATAATGCAATCTGCACTTACGTGTTATAGTTATTTTGCTGCTGCTTACTCTTTGGTGGGGCTGCTGGGCCTAACTTGTTCCATTCTGTAGCAAGAGTGTGTGGACGCCCACTCTCCCACCCACTGCTACATCGCCACCGCCCACTGACATCCTCCCCTGCCCATATGAGACATCTTTAACCACCATTTCCACCCTCCACCCTCACCACTTTTCAGACTCCTGTCATCAATCCGCCCTCCACCCTCACGCTCCATCTCCACTCGCACCTCCCCTTCGATCACCCCCGTTCAATCCCTCCCCCTTTCCCCTCCCGCATCCCCCCCCCCCCCACTTCACGGAATCTACACAGGCTTTGTCGCGAGAAATTGTGGTCGAGATAGAGAGGCGCTGGTGATGGCTGGGCTCTGGTGGTGGATCAGTGGTGACAGCACCCTCAGGGGCGGGGGACGGGGCTGGGGAGGGGGCGGGGGGATGGGAGGGGGCATGGAGGAGGATTGAAGGTTAAGGGAGGATAGGAAGAGTGGAAGAGCGAAGAGGGTCAAGGAGAGAAGGGAGGGACAGGAGTTGAAGGGGGAAGAAGGAGGATGTAAGGGGCAGGAGGGATTGGTGTTGTGGGAAGGCGAGGATTAGTCGTGGTAATGGTGGAGCTTACAGGTGGATCCCATGATGGAGAGTCACAGTGATGGAGGGAGGAAATTAGTGAGGGAAGAAGGGAGATAAAGAGGGAGGGAAGAAGGAAGAGATGGAGAGAGAGAGAGAGAGAGAGAGAGAGAGAGAGAGAGAGAGAGAGAGAGAGAGAGAGAGAGAGAGAGAGAGAGAGAGAGAGAGAGAGAGAGAGAGAGAGACAGAGACAGAGACAGAGACAGAGACAGAAACAGAGAGAAAGAGAGAGAGAGAGAGAGAGAGAGAGAGAGAGAGAGAGAGAGAGAGAGAGAGAGAGAGAGAGAGAGAGAGAGAGAGAGAGAGAGAGAGAGAGAGAGAGAGAGAGAAGGGTAAGAGGATGAAGAAAATAAATAGGACCAGCGACTTCCGACGTTCAACGACCGATTTCCGATATCCGACGTCCAACGCCTAACCAAAGAATTCAAAACCTGGACTCTCGACGGCTCACTTCCGACTTCCGACGCCTTACTTCCGACGCCTCACCTTCCGACGCCTCACCTCCCTACTTCCCACTGACCTAAGACCCTCACCTCGACCATCCTGCGGCTTTACAGGTGTATTACTTAAGCAAGAATCGCCTCCGTATACAGATTTAAAACAATACAACTAATTTATTTCTGTGAGTTATGCTATTACTTGTTTGTTATTGTTTGTTGCTTGTCTGGTCTCGCTTAGACGTGTGTGAAACGTTGGCAGGTTCCTTGAAAGCATTGTCTGAAATGTCTGAAAGACTAATTTTTTTGGGTAATTGTTTGGAAGTGTTTGAAAAGGTGAGATGTAAAGGAAGTTAGCGGCGCTTATCACCGTCACTGTTGTTGATTCGTTTGTCTGTTGTTTTCTGTGTGCAGAGACACTTTTGTTGAGTGTAAACAGGAGGCACCCAGCATTATCAGGTCCCGGAACTGGATATTACACTACACCCAAGTGTTAGTGTTGACCTTGACACATTGTGAGAGGAAACCCAGCCAGCATCCTCAGGTCCTGGAGGTTAATGCAACAAGAGAGAAGAATGTTATTAACAGTGTGTGATGGTGGTGGTGATGATGGTGGTGGTGATGATGGTGGTGGTGGTGGTGATGGTGGTGATGGTGGTGGTGGTGGTGGTGGTGGTGGTGATGGTGGTGGTGATGGTGGTGATTGCGATGATTGTGGTGATGGTGGTGATGGTGGTGGTGGTTGTGGTGGGGTGGTGGTGGTGGTGATTGTGATAGTGGTGGTGGTGGTGGTTGTGATGGTGGTGGTGGTGATGGTGGTGATGGTGGTGTTGGTGGCGGTGGTGGTGGTGGTGTTGCTGCTGCTGCTGCATCAGCTGATGACATATTACCTCCTCAGTTAATATTACTAATAAATTATACCAAGTAATGCAGTACATGTTGCTAGTTTAATCGGCAGTGTTAGATCCCCTGACGCAGATCTTCGTCACGAGATGAGTCGTTCAGTAGTGTCGGCACCCTGGCGGGGGCACAGCAGGCGAGGGAGTCCACCGACGGGTAAAAGTGGTGCGGTAATTGAAAGTCGTAAAGCAGGGCAGGAGAGCACCTGTCACTGGCTTCACCTGTGCTCGACTCAGCACCACGAGACAGTACACCAATGACGGTCAGTTTAGGTAATAATTAAGTGAGCCTCACGTAATGTACTGAAACTTTTGAAAACGCTTGAGAACCTGCAGTCTCTTGACTCAAGAAACCGTAGTGACACGACTGCAAACAAACCATACCAGTCTCTTGTACGGGCGTGTCCAGACAGAAAGTGAGGGACCAATTATGAAAGTCCCTTACGAAAAAGAATCTTCTCATATTCCAGTAACGTCCAGAAAAATCATTGTTTGGTCGAGCATCGTAAATTCTTGACGGATACATCTGGTGTTTAGGTGGCAACACATGTGGCATGTCTTTAAGATGACGTGGAGGCAACATCAATCACGTTTCTCTCATGTCTAGACAAGATGGTGTGATTGGCAGTATTGCTGGTGCAGAGAACATAACCATTTGCAGGATTTATACATTTTCCCCACAAATGACTTTCTAGAGAGTGGAAGTTCGGAGATTTTAATCTTTCTTCGTGGGAAAGATTTCTAAAAAAATGAATAAACTTTTTTTCTCCTTGTAATAATGATGGTAAAATTACCGATAATAATTTAGGTAAAAGGACACAAGTGCAACTGATGCGACATTTGATGTGACAACGTTTCGCCATCCAGGAGCTTCGTCAAGAAGTTACGGCGTAACAAAGCTCCTGGAGAGCGAAACGTTGCCACAATAAAATGACGCATCAGTTGCACCTGTGTCCTTTTACTTAACACTTTTCCTCCCTTTCAGTATATTGAAACTGAATTCAAATTACGAAACCAAAACTGCGCCATGTTACAAAATATTCTTTATAATGATACATAAAGTTGTAAGTGTAATTTTGGGTAATTTTTGTTGCTTATGCATCTTGATACAAAACCAGGAAGTGTTATCTTATTGTAACACGTTTGCTTTGACTTCAGATTTCTGTTAACCACGACTTCTAAATCTTTTTCGAACGCTGTTTGGGTGAGTTGTCTAATGTGTCGCAGCCGTTTTCCTTAATTTGTTTATTTTGTGGTTAAATGTCCATCTTAAAGATTATGTAAGCTAACATAAGGAAAAGTGCGTAACATCTCGGTCCGTCCAAGGATCGATCCATGTTTCTTCGGTTGTGAGCCGAAGGCTACTACTACTACTGCTGTTGCTGCTGCTGCTGCTGTTGCTACTGCTGTTGCTACTGTTGCTGTTGCTACCGTTCTTGCTGCTGCTGAACCGCAATCTACTTTGACATGTATCTCGGTCTCGTCTTCGACACCTCTGGTGGGTAGACTATTCCATTTGTATACT
>NC_091305.1:12979301-12981801 GCF_038502225.1 Cherax quadricarinatus
ACACACACACACACACACACACACACACACACACACACACACACACACACACACACACACACACACACACACACACATACACACATCAATCAGATAACTGCTGCAGCGTACGGGCGTCTGGCAAACCTAAGAATAGCGTTCCGATACCTCAGTAAGGAATCGTTCAAGACTTTATACACTGTGTACATCAGGCCCATGCTGGGGTATGCAGTACCAGCTTCGAATCCACACCTGGTCAAGCACGTCAAGAAATTAGAGAAAGTGCAAAGGTTTACAACAAGACTAGTCCCAGAGCAAAGGGGATTGTCCTACGAAGAAAGGTTAAGGGAAAGTGGCCTGACAACACTGGAGGACAGGAGGGTCAGGGGAGACATGATAACGATATATAAAATACTGCGCATATCCGCCCCTCCCCGCTCTAAGGTATCCTCACCTCCCCTCCCACGTATCCTCACCTCCCCCGTCCCTGGTATCCCCCTCCCACTCCCAGGTATCCTCACCTCCCCCTCCCTGCCAGGTATTCTCACCTACCCCCTCCCAGGTATCCTCACCTCCCCCTCCCAGGAATCCTCACTTTCCCCTCCCTCCCAGTTATCCTCACCTCCCCCCTTCCAGGTATCATCACCTCCTCCTCCCTCCCCGGTATTCTCACCTCCCCCTCACAGGTATTCTCACCTACCCCCTCCCAGGTATCCTCCCCTCACCTTCCACGTATCCTCACCTCCCCTTCCCAGGTATCCCCCCTCCCTCTCTCAGGTATCCTCACCTCTCCTCTCCCAGGTTTCCTCACCTCCCCTCTCCCAGTTATCATCACCTCCCCTCTCCTAGGTATACTCACCTCCCCCATCCCAGGTATCCTCACCTCCCCCCTCAAAGGTATCCTCACCTCCCCCCTCTCTGGCATCATCACCTCCCCCGTCCCAGGTATCATCACCTCCCCTCTCCAAGGTATACTCCCGTCTTCCTCCCAGGTATCATCACCTCCCCTCTCCCAGGAATACTCCCGTCCCCCACCCAGGTATCATCACCTCCCCTCTCTCAGGTATCCTCACGTCCCCCTCCCAGGTATCATCACCTCCCCTCTTCCAGGTATACTCCCGTCCCCCTCCCAGGTATCATCACCTCCCCTCTCCAAGGTATACCTCACGTCCCCCTCCCAGGTATCATCACCTCCCCTCTCCCAGGTATTCTCACCTCCCCCTCCCAGGTATCATCACCTCCCCCTCCCAGGTATCATCACCTCCCATCTCCCAGGTATCCTCACGTTCCCCTCCCAGGTGTCATCACCTCCCATCTCCCAGGTATCATCACCTCCCCCTCCCAGGTATCATCTCCTATCTCCCAGGTATCCTCACGTTTCCCTCCCAGGTATCATGACCTCCCATCTCCCAGGTATCATCACCTCCCCCTCCCAAGTATCATCACCTTACCTCTCCCAGGTATCCTCAGGTCCCCCTTCCAGGTATCATCATCTCCCCTCTCCCAGGTATACTCCCGTCCCCCTCCCAGGTATCCTCTCCTCCCCTCTCCCAGGTATCATCACCTCCCCTCTCCCAGGTATTCTCACGTCCCCCTCCCAGGTATCATCACCTCCCATCTCCCAGGTATCCTCACGTCCCCCTCCCAGGTATCATCACCTCCCATCACCCAGGTATCATCACCTCCCCCTCCCAGGTATCATCACCTCCTATCTCCCAGGTATCCTCACGTCCCCCTCCCAGGTATCATCACCTCCCCTCTCCCAGGTATACCTCACGTCCCCCTCTCAGGTATCATCACCTCCCATCTCCCAGGTATCAATACCTCCCATCTCCCAGGTATACTCCCGTCCCCCTCCCAGGTATCATCACCTCCCCTCTCCCAGGTATACTCCCGTCCCCCTCCCAGGTATCATCACCTCCCCTCTCCCACGTATCCTCACGTCCCCCTCCCAGGTATCCTCACCTCCCCTCTCCCAGGTGTCCTCATGTCCCCCTCCCAGGTATCGTCACCTCCCCTATCCCAGATATCCTCATGACCCCCTCCCAGGTACAATCACCTCCCCGCTCCCAGGTATCATCACGTCCCCATCCCAGGTATCATCACCTCCCCTCTCCCAGGTATACTCTCGTCCCCCTCCCAGGTATCATCACCTCCCCTCTCTCAGGTGTCCTCACGTCCCCCTCCCAGGTATCATCACCTCCTTTCTCCCAGGTATGCCTCACGTCCCCCTCCCAGGTATCATCATCTCCCCTCTCCCAGGTATCATCACCTCCCCTCTCCCAGGTCTCCTCACGTCCCCCTCCCAGGTATCATCACCTCCCCTCTCCCAGGTATCCTCCCATGTACCCTTACGTCCCTCTCCCAGGTATTATCACGTCCCCTCTCCCAGGTATACTTCCGTCCCCCTCCCAGGTATCATCACCTCCCCTCTCCCAGGTATCCTCACGTCCCCCTCCCAGGTATCATCACCTCCCCTCTCCCAAGTATCCTCCCATGTACCCTCACGTCCCTCTCCCAG
>NC_091305.1:12986801-13005558 GCF_038502225.1 Cherax quadricarinatus
AGGGGGAGGGGAGAACTACAGCAGGAGGAGGGAGGGGATGCAGGTAAGGGGGAACTACAGCAGGATGAGGGAGGGGAAGATGGGGAGGCGAAACAGATGCGAGGGAGAGGGAAACTATAGCAGGATGAGGGAAGGAAATCAGATGAGGGGAAGGGGCAACTACAGCAGGATGAGGGAAGGGAAGCAGATGAGGGGAAACTATAGCAAGATGGGAGAGGGGAAGCGGCTGAGAAGGAAGGGTGAACTACAGCAGAAGGAGGGAGGAGGTGCAGATGAGGGGGAGGGGAACCTACAGCAGGATGAGAGAGAGAGAAAGAGAGAGAGAGAGAGAGAGAGAGAGAGAGAGAGAGAGAGAGAGAGAGAGAGAGAGAGAGAGAGAGAGAGAGAGAGAGAGAGAGAGAGAGAGAGAGAGAGAGAGAGAGAGAGGGAGAGAGAGAGAGGTGAGGCTCGTCCAGACAGTCACGCGGGGGAAATACTGACGATCATGCGAGGGGCAGTACTGACGATCATGCGGGGGGCAAGTACTGACGATCATGCGGGGGGAAGTACTGACGATCATGCGGGGGGAAGTACTAACGATCATGCGGGGGGAAGTACTGACGATCATGCGGGGGGGAAGTACTGACGATCATGCGGGGGGAAGTACTGACGATCATTTGGGGGGAAGTACTGACGATCATGCGGGGGGAAGTACTGACGATCATGCGGAGGGAAGTACTGACGATCATTCGGGGGGAAATACTGACGATCATGCGGGGGGAAGTACTGACTATTATGCGGGGGGGGAAGTACTGACGATCATGCGGGGGGAAGTACCGACGATCATTCGGGGTAAGTACTGACGATCATGCAGGGGGAAGTACTGACGATCATGCGGGGGGAAGTTCTGACCATCATGCCGGGGGAAGTACTGACTATTATGCGGGGGGAAGAACTATCATGCGGGGGGAAGTACTGACTATCATGCGGGAGGAAGTACTAACGATCATGCGGGGGAAGTACTGACGATCATGCGGGGGGGAAGTACTGACGATCATGCGGGGGGAAGTACTGACGATCATTTGGGGGGAAGTACTGACTATCATGCGGGAGGAAGTACTGACGATCATGCGGAGGGAAGTACTGACGATCATTCGGGGGGAAATACTGACGATCATGCGGGGGGAAGTACTGACTATTATGCGGGGGGGGGAAGTACTGACGATCATGCGGGGGGAAGTACTGACGATCATTCGGGGTAAGTACTGACGATCATGCAGGGGGAAGTACTGACGATCATGCGGGGGGAAGTTCTGACCATCATGCCGGGGGAAGTACTGACTATTATGCGGGGGGAAGAACTATCATGCGGGGGGAAGTACTGACTATCATGCGGGAGGAAGTACTGACGATCATGCGGGGGGGAAGTACTGAGGATCATGCGGAGAGAAGTACTGACGATCATGCGGTGGGAAGTACTGATTATCATGCGGGGGAGAGTACTGACTATTATGTGGGGGAAGTACTGACGATCATGGGGGGAAGTACTGACGATCATGGGGGGAAGTACTGACGATCATGCGGAGGGAAGTACTGACGATCATGCGGAGGGAAGTACTGACGATCATGCGGGGGGAAGTACTGACGATCATGCGGGGAAAGTACTGACGATCATGCGGGGGAAGTACTGACGATCATGCAGGGGGAAGTACTGACGATCATGCGGGGGAAGTACTGACGATCATGCGGGGGAAGTACTGACGATCATGCAGGGGGAAGTACTGACGATCATGCGGGGGGGAAGTACTGACTATCATGCTGGGGGAAGTACTGACGATCATGCTGGGGGAAGTACTGACTACCATGCGGGGGGAAGTACTGACGATCATGCTGGGGGAAGTACTGACGATCATGCTGGGGGAAGTACTGACTATCATGCGGGGGGAAGTACTGACGATCATGCGGGGGGGAAGTACTGACTATCATGCGGGGGGAAGGACTGACGATCATGTGGGGGGAAGTACTGACAATCATGCTGGGGGAAGTACTGACGATCATGCGGGGGGGAAGTACTGACGATCATGCGGGGGAAGTACTGACGATCATGCAGGGGGAAGAACTGACGATCATGCTGGGGGAAGTACTGACGATCACGCTGGGGGAAGTACTGACTATCATGCAGGGGGAAGTACTGACGATCATGCGGGGGGGAAGTACTGACTATCATTCGGAGGGAAGTACTGACGATCATGGGGGGGGAAGTACTGACGATCATGCTGGGGGAAGTACTGACGATCATGCGGTGGGGAAGTACTGACGATCATGCGGGGGAAGTACTGACGATCATGCAGGGGGAAGTACTGACGATCATGCGGGGGGGAAGTACTGACTATCATGCGGGGGGAAGTACTGACGATCATGCTAGGGGAAGTACTGACGATCATGCTGGGGGAAGTACTGACTATCATGCAGGGGGAAGTACTGACGATCATGCGGGGGGGAAGTACTGACTATCATTCGGAGGGAAGTACTGACGATCATGTGGGGGGAAGTACTGACGATCATGCTGGGGGAAGTACTGACGATCATGCGGGGGGGAAGTACTGACGATCATGCGGGGGAAGTACTGACGATCATGCAGGGGGAAGTACTGACGATCATGCGGGGGGGAAGTACTGACTATCATGCGGGGGGAAGTACTGACGATCATGTGGGGGGAAGTACTGACGATCATGCGGGGGAAGTACTGACGATCATGCAGGGGGAAGTACTGACGATCATGCGGGGGGGAAGTACTGACTATCATGCGGGGGGAAGTACTAACTATCATGCGGGGGGAAGTACTGACTATCATGCGGGGGAAGTACTGACGATCATGCGGGGGGAAGTACTGACTATTATGTGCGGAAAGTACTGACGATCATGTGGGGGGAAGTACTGACTATCATGCGGGGGAAGTACTGACGATCATGCAGGGGGAAGTACTGACGATCATGCGGGGGGAAGTACTGACTATCATGCGGGGGGAAGTACTAACTATCATGCGGGGGGAAGTACTGACGATCATGCGGGGGAAGTACTGACGATCATGCGGGGGGGAAGTACTGACTATCATGCGGGGGAAGTACTGACGATCATGCGGGGGGAAGTACTGACGATCATGCGGGGGGGAAGTACTGACGATCATGCGGGGGGAAGTACTAACTATCATGCGGGGGGAAGTACTGACTATCATGCGGGGGAAGTACTGACGATCATGCGGGGGAAGTACTAACTATCATGCGGGGGGAAGTACTGACTATCATGCGGGGGAAGTACTGACGATCATGCGGGGGGAAGTACTAACTATCATGCGGGGGGAAGTACTAACTATCATGCGGGGGGAAGTACTGACTATCATGCTGGGGAAGTACTGACGATCATGCGGGGGGAAGTACTAACTATCATGCGGGGGGAAGTACTAACTATCATGCGGGGGGAAGTACTGACTATCATGCGGGTGGAAGTACTGACGATCATGCGGGGGGAAGTACTGACGATCATGCGGGGGAAGTAATGACTATCATGCGGGGGGAAGTACTGACTATCATGCGGGGGGAAGAACTATCATGCGGGGGGAAGTACTGACTATCATGCGGGGGGAAGTACTATCATGCAGGGGGAAGTACTAACTATCATGCGGGGGAAGTACTGACGATCATGCTGGGGAAGTAATGACTATCATGCGGGAGGAAGTACTATCATGCAGGGGGAAGTACTAACTATCATGCGGGGGAAGTACTGACGATCATGCGGGGGAAGTAATGACTATCATGCGGGGGGAAGTACTGACTATCATGCGGGGGGAAGTACTAACTATCATGCGGGAGGAAGTACTATCATGCAGGGGGAAGTACTAACTATCATGCGGGGGGAAGTACTAACTATCATGCGGGTGGAAGTACTAACTATCATGCGGGGGGAAGTACTATCATGCGGGAGGAAGTACTATCATGCAGGGGGAAGTACTAACTATCATGCGGGGGGAAGTACTAACTATCATGCGGGAGGAAGTACTATCATGCAGGGGGAAGTACTAACTATCATGCGGGAGGAAGTACTAACTATCATGCAGGGGGAAGTACTGACGATCATGCGGGGGGAAGTAATGACTATCATGCGGGGGGAAGTACTAACTATCATGCGGGAGGAAGTACTATCATGCAGGGGGAAGTACTAACTATCATGCAGGGGGAAGTACTAACTATCATGCAGGGGGAAGTACTGACGATCATGCGGGGGGAAGTAATGACTATCATGCGGGGGGAAGTACTATCATGCGGGAGGAAGTACTATCATGCTGGGGGAAGTACTAACTATCATGCGGGGGGAAGTACTAACTATCATGCAGGGGGAAGTACTGACGATCATGCGGGGGGAAGTAATGACTATCATGCGGGGGGAAGTACTAACTATCATGCGGGGATAAGTACTAACTATCATGCGGGAGGAAGTACTATCATGCAGGGGGAAGTACTAACTATCATGCGGGTGGAAGTACTAACTATCATGCGGGGGGAAGTACTAACTATCATGCAGGGGGAAGTACTGACTATCATGCGGGAGGAAGTACTATCATGCTGGTGGAAGTACTAACTATCATGCGGGTGGAAGTACTATCATGCAGGGGGAAGTACTAACTATCATGCGGGAGGAAGTACTAACTATCATGCGGGAGGAAGTACTATCATGCAGGGGGAAGTACTAACTATCATGCGGGAGGAAGTACTATCATGCGGGTGGAAGTACTAACTATCATGTGGGTGGAAGTACTAATTATCATGCGGGTGGAAGTATTAACTATCATGCGGGTGGAAGTACTAACTATCATGCGGGTGGAAGTACTATCATGCAGGGGGAAGTACTAACTATCATGCGGGAGGAAGTACTAACTATCATGCGGGAGGAAGTACTATCATGCGGGTGGAAGTACTAACTATCATGCGGGTGGAAGTACTAACTATCATGCAGGAGGAAGTACTAACTATCATGCGGGAGGAAGTACTATCATGCGGGTGGAAGTACTAACTATCATGCGGGTGGAAGTACTATCATGCAGGGGGAAGTACTAACTATCATGCGGGTGGAAGTACTATCATGCAGGGGGAAGTACTAACTATCATGCGGGAGGAAGTACTATCATGCAGGGGGAAGTACTAACTATCATGCGGGGGGAAGTACTAACTATCATGCGGGGGGAAGTACTGACTATCATGCGGGGGAAGTACTGACGATCATGCGGGGGGAAGTACTGACGATCATGCGGGGGGAAGTACTAACTGTCATGCGGGGGGAAGTACTGACTATCATGCGGGGGGAAGAACTATCATGCGGGGGGAAGTACTGACTATCATGCGGGGGGGAAGTACTATCATGCAGGGGGAAGTACTAACTATCATGCGGGGGAAGTACTGACGATCATGCTGGGGAAGTAATGACTATCATGCGGGAGGAAGTACTATCATGCAGGGGGAAGTACTAACTATCATGCGGGGGAAGTACTGACGATCATGCGGGGGGAAGTACTGACGATCATGCGGGGGGAAGTACTAACTGTCATGCGGGGGGAAGTACTGACTATCATGCGGGGGGAAGAACTATCATGCGGGGGGAAGTACTGACTATCATGCGGGGGGAAGTACTATCATGCAGGGGGAAGTACTAACTATCATGCGGGGGAAGTACTGACGATCATGCTGGGGAAGTAATGACTATCATGCGGGAGGAAGTACTATCATGCAGGGGGAAGTACTAACTATCATGCGGGGGAAGTACTGACGATCATGCGGGGGAAGTAATGACTATCATGCGGGGGGAAGTACTAACTATCATGCGGGAGGAAGTACTATCTTGCAGGGGGAAGTACTAACTATCATGCGGGGGGAAGTACTAACTATCATGCGGGTGGAAGTACTAACTATCATGCGGGGGGAAGTACTATCATGCGGGAGGAAGTACTATCATGCAGGGGGAAGTACTAACTATCATGCGGGGGGAAGTACTAACTATCATGCGGGAGGAAGTACTATCATGCAGGGGGAAGTACTAACTATCATGCGGGAGGAAGTACTAACTATCATGCAGGGGGAAGTACTGACGATCATGCGGGGGGAAGTAATGACTATCATGCGGGGGGAAGTACTAACTATCATGCGGGAGGAAGTACTATCATGCCGGGGGAAGTACTAACTATCATGCGGGGGGAAGTACTAACTATCATGCAGGGGGAAGTACTGACGATCATGCGGGGGGAAGTAATGACTATCATGCGGGGGAAGTACTATCATGCGGGAGGAAGTACTATCATGCTGGGGGAAGTACTAACTATCATGCAGGGGGAAGTACTAACTATCATGCAGGGGGAAGTACTGACGATCATGCGGGGGGAAGTAATGACTATCATGCGGGGGGAAGTACTAACTATCATGCGGGGATAAGTACTAACTATCATGCGGGAGGAAGTACTATCATGCAGGGGGAAGTACTAACTATCATGCGGGTGGAAGTACTAACTATCATGCGGGGGGAAGTACTAACTATCATGCAGGGGGAAGTACTGACTATCATGCGGGAGGAAGTACTATCATGCGGGTGGAAGTACTAACTATCATGCGGGTGGAAGTACTATCATGCAGGGGGAAGTACTAACTATCATGCGGGAGGAAGTACTAACTATCATGCGGGAGGAAGTACTATCATGCAGGGGGAAGTACTAACTATCATGCGGGAGGAAGTACTATCATGCGGGTGGAAGTACTAACTATCATGTGGGTGGAAGTACTAATTATCATGCGGGTGGAAGTATTAACTATCATGCGGGTGGAAGTACTAACTATCATGCGGGTGGAAGTACTATCATGCAGGGGGAAGTACTAACTATCATGCGGGAGGAAGTACTAACTATCATGCGGGAGGAAGTACTATCATGCGGGTGGAAGTACTAACTATCATGCGGGTGGAAGTACTAACTATCATGCAGGAGGAAGTAATAACTATCATGCGGGAGGAAGTACTATCATGCGGGTGGAAGTACTAACTATCATGCGGGTGGAAGTACTATCATGCAGGGGGAAGTACTAACTATCATGCGGGTGGAAGTACTATCATGCAGGGGGAAGTACTAACTATCATGCGGGAGGAAGTACTATCATGCAGGGGGAAGTACTAACTATCATGCGGGGGGAAGTACTAACTATCATGCGGGAGGAAGTACTATCATGCAGGGGGAAGTACTAACTATCATGCGGGGGGAAGTACTAACTATCATGCAGGGGGAAGTACTGACGATCATGCGGGGGGAAGTAATGACTATCATGCGGGGGGAAGTACTAACTATTATGCGGGGGGAAGTACTAACTATCATGCGGGAGAAGTACTAACTATCATGCGGGGGGAAGTACTAACTATCATGCGGGAGGAAGTACTATCATGCAGGGGGAAGTACTATCATGCGGGGGGAAGTACTAACTATCATGCGGGAGGAAGTACTATCATGCAGGGGGAAGTACTAACTATCATGCAGGGGGAAGTACTGACGATCATGCGTTGGGAAGTAATGACTATCATGCGGGGGGAAGTACTAACTATCATGCGGGAGGAAGTACTATCATGCAGGGGGAAGTACTAACTATCATGCGGGTGGAAGTACTAACTATCATGCGGGGGGAAGTTCTAACTATCATGCAGGGGGAAGTACTGACTATCATGCGGGAGGAAGTACTATCATGCGGGTGGAAGTACTAACTATCATGCGGGTGGAAGTACTATCGTGCAGGGGGAAGTACTAACTATCATGCGGGAGGAAGTACTAACTATCATGCGGGAGGAAGCACTATCATGCGGGTGGAAGTACTAACTATCATGCGGGTGGAAGTACTAACTATCATGCGGGAGGAAGTACTAACTATCATGCGGGAGGAAGTACTATCATGCAGGGGGAAGTACTAACTATCATGCGGGAGGAAGTACTATCATGCGGGTGGAAGTACTATCATGCAGGGGGAAGTACTAACTATCATGCGGGAGGAAGTACTAACTATCATGCGGGAGGAAATACTATCATGCGGGTGGAAGTACTAACTATCATGCGGGAGGAAGTACTAACTATCATGCGGGAGGAAGTACTATCATGCGGGTGGAAGTACTAACTATCATGCGGGTGGAAGTACTAACTATCATGCGGGTGGAAGTACTATCATGCAGGGGGAAGTACTAACTATCATGCGGGTGGAAGTACTATCATGCAGGGGGAAGTACTAACTATCATGCGGGGGGAAGTACTAACTATCATGCGGGTGGAAGTACTATCATGCAGGGGGAAGTACTAACTATCATGCGGAAGGAAGTACTATCATGCAGGGGGAAGTACTAACTATCATGCGGGGGGAAGTACTAACTATCATGCGGGAGGAAGTACTATCATGCAGGGGGAAGTACTAACTATCATGCGGGGGGAAGTACTAACTATCATGCAGGGGGAAGTACTAACTATCATGCAGGGGGAAGTACTATCATGCAGGGGGAAGTACTAACTATCATGCGGGGGGAAGTACTAACTATCATGCTGGGGGAAGTACTGACTATTATGCGGGGGGAAGTACTAACTATCATGCGGGAGGAAGTACTATCATGCAGGGGGAAGTACTAACTATCATGCGGGGGGAAGTACTAACTATCATGGAGGGGAAAGTACTGACGATCATGCGGGGGGAAGTACTAACTATCATGCGGGGGGAAGTACTAACTATCGTGCGGGAGGAAGTACTATCATGCAGGGGGAAGTACTAACTATCATGCGGGGGGAAGTACTAACTATCATGCAGGGGGAAGTACTGACGATCATGCTGGGGGAAGTACTGACTATCATGCTGGGGGAAGTACTGACTATCATGCGGGGGAAGTACTGACTATCATGCGGGGGGAAGTACTGACTATCATGCGGGGGGAAGTACTGACTATCATGCGGGGGGAAGTACTGACTATCATGCGGGGGGAAGTACTGACGATCATGCTGGGGGAAGTACTGACGATCATGCTGGGGGAAGTACTGTCGATCATGCTGGGGGAAGTACTGACGATCATGCTGGGGGAAGTACTGACGATCATGCCGGGGGAAGTACTGACGATCATGCTGGGGGAAGTACTGACGATCATGCTGGGGGAAGTACTGACGATCATGCTGGGGGAAGTACTGACTATCATGCGGGGGGAAGTACTGACGATCATGCGGGGGGAAGTACTGACGATCATGCGGGGGGAAGATAGTAGAGGAAGTACATACATTACTCATCCTGGTCGTAACTACTGCGTTACCCTCACTAACACAACCCTCTCCTTATAACTTTATTATCAGAGTAATAATGAGCGTCACATCAACTAGTGGTGACCAGACGTACAACATCAACGAACAACATTAAGAGTCAAACAATCAACGCCTCCCACTGTCAACACCATCATTCATTCCCTTTTTCATCTATAATTCATAAACGAAGAAAATCACATCGTGGACAAAAAATATACGATTTCAGCTTTTGCTTCTATTTAAAATAAAAATGCCCCCCCTCAAAAAAAGCGAAATATAAGAAGAAAACTTCTTTTTACTTTCCTGGGTGAGAGTGAGAGAAGAAACCGAAGTCATATCTCGCGTGAGTGCGAGAGGCAGTAGTCCAGAAAAGTTTGGCAATTATCGCACCGCTGGCGGTCGCGCCTTCCCAGACTTTCCAACAATAACACCTTTTTGTTCTTTCATTTTTAATTAAAGCGAGAATTATCGATACTGCGTGGGAGGACTGTCGAATAATGAGAGATCTGTAATTGGTGGAAGAGGAGGAGAAGGTGAGGTGATAAGTGGGTTACGCAAGGAAGGGGCGGTGATGGAGGATGGTGTTGTATTACCCCGGGGAGTGTCTGGCAACCCACTGCATGGCGTAAACGAAGATATGTAAACAATTCAATTAGATTTTGGTTGTGTGAGGCAGCTGCGGCGGCGTTGACGGCGGCGTTGACGGTGGCGTTGACGGCGGCGTTGACGGCGGCGATGACGGCGGCGTTGGTGACGGCGTTCGTGACGGCGGTAGTGACAGGGGTAGCGGGAACTGTGGCTGGAGGCTGGGAGGAGATGCATCCCCATCACACATCTTGTTTGATATGCACACACACATATACACATATACATATATATTTATATATATATATATATATATATATATATATATATATATATATATATATATATATATATATATATATATATATATATATATATATATATATATATATATATATATATATATATATATATATATATATATATATATATATATACATATATTTACATGCTACATTAGACCTACACTGCACATGCTACATTAGACCTACACTGCACATGCTACATTAGACCAACACTGCACATGCTACACTAGACCTACACTGCACATGCTACACTAGACCTACACTGCACATGCTACACTAGACCTACACTGCACATGCTACACTAGACCTACACTGCACATGCTACACTAGACCTACACTGCGCATGCTACATTAGACCTACACTGCACATGCTACATAAGACCTACACTGCGCATGCTACGTTAGACCTACACTGCACATGCTACGTAAGACCTATACTGCACATGCTACAGTAGACCTACACTGCACATGCTACAGTAGACCTATACTGCACATGCTACATTAGACCTACACTGCACATGCTACACTAGACCTACACTACGCATGCTACATTAGACCTACACTGCACATGCTACACTAGACCTACACTGCACATGCTACACTAGACCTACACTGCACATGCTACATTAGACCTACACTGCACATGGTACACTAGACCTACACTGCACATGC
Organism: Cherax quadricarinatus; assembly: GCF_038502225.1. Lineage (NCBI taxonomy): Eukaryota > Metazoa > Arthropoda > Malacostraca > Decapoda > Parastacidae > Cherax > Cherax quadricarinatus. The sequence goes on from NC_091305.1 coordinate 12,997,683, forward strand.
TACACTAGACCTACACTGCACATGCTACACTAGACCTACACTACACATGCTACACTAGACCTACACTGCACATGCTACATTAGACCTACACTACACATGCTACATTAGACCTACACTGCACATGCTACATTAGACCTACACTGCACATGCTACATTAGACCTATACTGCACATGCTACATTAGACCTACACTGCACATGCTACATTAGACCTACACTGCACATGCTACACTAGACCTATACTGCACATGCTACATTACACCTACACTGCACATGCTACACTAGACCTACACTGCACATGCTACATTAGACCTACACTGCACATGCTACATTAGACCTACACTACACATGCTACATTAGACCTACACTGCACATGCTACACTAGACCTACACTGCACATGCTACACTAGACCTACACTGCACATGCTACAGTAGACCTACACTGCACATGCTACACTAGACCTACACTGCACATGCTACACTAGACCTACACTGCACATGCTACAGTAGACCTACACTGCACATACTACACTAGACCTACACTGCACATGCTACACTAGACCTACACTGCACATGCTACACTAGACCTACACTGCACATGCTACATTAGACCTACACTGCTCATGCTACACTAGACCTACACTGCACATGCTACACTAGACCTACACTGCACATGCTACACTAGACCTACACTGCAAATGCTACACTAGACCTACACTGCACATGCTACACTAGACCTACACTGCACATGCTACAGTAGACCTACACTGCACATGCTACACTAGAACTACACTGCACATGCTACTCTAGACCTACACTGCACATGCTACACTAGACCTACACTGCACATGCTACATTAGGCCTACACTGCACAAGCTACATTAGACCTACACTGCACATGCTACAGTAGACCTACACTGCTCATGCTACACTAGACCTACACTGCACATGCAACAGTAGACCTATACTGCACATGCTGCAGTAGACCTACACTGCACATGCTACATTAGACCTACACTGCACATGCTACACTAGACCTACACTGCACATGCTACACTAGACCAACACTGCACATGCTACAGTAGACCTATACTGCACATGCTACACTAGACCTACACTGCACATGCTACATTAGACCTACACTGCACATGCTACACTAGACCTACACTGCACATGCTACACTAGACCTACACTGCACATGCTACACTAGACCTACACTGCACATGCTACAGTAGACCTATACTGCACATACTACAGTAGACCTACACTGCACATGCTACATTAGACCTACACTGCACATGCTACACTAGACCTACACTGCACATGCTACACTAGACCTACACTGCACATGCTACACTAGACCTACACTGCATATGCTACACTAGACCTACACTGCACATGCTACACTAGACCTACACTGCACATGCTACACTAGACCTACACTGCACATGGTACACTAGACCTACACTGCACATGCTACACTAGACCTTCACTGCACATGCTACACTAGACCTACACTGCACATGCTACACTAGACCTACACTGCACATGCTACACTAGACCTACACTGCACATGCTACATTAGACCTACACTGCACATGCTACACTAGACCTACACTGCACATGCTACACTAGACCTACACTGCACATGCTACACTAGACCTACACTGCACATGCTACACTAGACCTACACTGCACATGCTACACTAGACCTACACTGCACATGCTACACTAGACCTACACTGCACATGCTACACTAGACCTACACTGCACATGCTACACTAGACCTACACTGCAGATGCTACACTAGACCTACACTGCACATGCTACACTAGACCTACACTGCACATGCTACATTAGACCTACACTGCACATGCTACACTAGACCTACACTGCACATGCTACATTAGACCTACACTGCACATGCTACACTAGACCTACACTGCACATGCTACACTAGACCTACACTGCACATGCTACATTAGACCTACACTGCACATGCTACACTAGACTTACACTGCACATGCTACACTAGACCTACACTGCACATGCTACACTAGACCTACACTGCACATGCTACACTAGACCTACACTGCACATGCTACACTAGACCTACACTGCACATGCTACATTAGACCTACACTGCACATGCTACACTAGACCTACACTGCACATGCTACACTAGACCTACACTGCACATGCTACACTAGACCTACACTGCACATGCTACACTAGACCTACACTGCACATGCTACATTAGACCTACACTGCACATGCTACACTAGACCTACACTGCACATGCTACACTAGACCTACACTGCACATGCTACACTAGACCTTCACTGCGCATGCTACATTAGACCTACACTGCACATGCTACACTAGACCTACACTGCACATGCTACACTAGACCTACACTGCACATGCTACAATAGACCTACACTGCACATGCTACACTAGACCTACACTGCACATGCTACACTAGACCTACACTGCACATGCTACACTAGACCTACACTGCACATGCTACACTAGACCTACACTGCACATGCTACACTAGACCTACACTGCACATGCTACAGTAGACCTACACTGCACATACTACACTAGACCTACACTGCACATGCTACACTAGACCTACACTGCACATGGTACACTAGACCTACACTGCACATGCTACAGTAGACCTACACTGCACATGCTACACTAGAACTACACTGCACATGCTACTCTAGACCTACACTGCACATGCTACACTAGACCTACACTGCACATGCTACATTAGGCCTACACTGCACAAGCTACATTAGGCCTACACTGCACAAGCTACATTAGACCTACACTGCACAAGCTACACTAGACCTACACTGCACATGCAACAGTAGACCTATACTGCACATGCTGCAGTAGACCTACACTGCACATGCTACATTAGACCTACACTGCACATGCTACACTAGACCTACACTGCACATGCTACACTAGACCTACACTGCACATGCTACAGTAGACCTATACTGCACATGCTACACTAGACCTACACTGCACATGCTACATTAGACCTACACTGCACATGCTACACTAGACCTACACTGCACATGCTACACTAGACCTACACTGCACATGCTACACTAGACCTACACTGCACATGCTACAGTAGACCTATACTGCACATGCTACAGTAGACCTACACTGCACATGCTACATTAGACCTACACTGCACATGCTACACTAGACCTACACTGCACATGCTACACTAGACCTACACTGCACATGCTACACTAGACCTACACTGCACATGCTACACTAGACCTACACTGCACATGCTACACTAGACCTACACTGCACATGCTACACTAGACCTACACTGCACATGGTACACTAGACCTACACTGCACATGCTACACTAGACCTTCACTGCACATGCTACACTAGACCTACACTGCACATGCTACACTAGACCTACACTGCACATGCTACACTAGACCTACACTGCACCTGCTACACTAGACCTACACTGCACATGCTACATTAGACCTACACTGCACATGCTACACTAGACCTACACTGCACATGCTACACTAGACCTACACTGCACATGCTACACTAGACCTACACTGCACATGCTACACTAGACCTACACTGCACATGCTACACTAGACCTACACTGCACATGCTACACTAGACCTACACTGCACATGCTACACTAGACCTACACTGCACATGCTACACTAGACCTACACTGCACATGACTACACTAGACCTACACTGCACATGCTACATTAGACCTACACTGCTACACTACACTGCACATGCTACATTAGACTACACTGCACATGCTACACTAGACCTACACTGCACATGCTACACTAGACCTACACTGCACATGCTACACTAGACCTACACTGCACATGCTACACTAGACCTACACTGCACATGCTACACTAGACCTACACTGCACATGCTACACTAGACCTACACTGCACATGCTACACTAGACCTAGACCTACACTGCACATGCTACACTAGACCTACACTGCACATGCTACACTAGACCTACACTGCACATGCTACACTAGACCTACACTGCACATGCTACACTAGACCTACACTGCACATGCTACACTAGACCTACACTGCACATGCTACACTAGACCTACACTGCACATGCTACACTAGACCTACACTGCACATGCTACACTAGACCTACACTGCACATGCTACACTAGACCTACACTGCACATGCTACACTAGACCTACACTGCACATGCTACACTAGACCTACACTGCACATGCTACACTAGACCTACACTGCACATGCTACACTAGACCTACACTGCACATGCTACACTAGACCTACACTGCACATGCTACACTAGACCTACACTGCACATGCTACATTAGACCTACACTGCACATGCTACACTAGACCTACACTGCACATGCTACACTAGACCTACACTGCGCATGCTACATTAAACCTACACTGCACATGCTACACTAGACCTACACTGCACATGCTACACTAGACCTACACTGCACATGCTACATTAGACCTACACTGCACATGCTACACTAGACCTACACTGCACATGCTACACTAGACCTACACTGCACATGCTACACTAGACCTACACTGCACATGCTACACTAGACCTACACTGCACATGTTACATTAGACCTACACTGCACATGCTACACTAGACCTACACTGGACATGCTACACTAGACCTACACTGCACATGCTACACTAGACCTACACTGCACATGCTACCCTAGACCTACACTGCACATGCTACACTAGACCTACACTGCACATGCTACACTAGACCTACACTGCACATGCTACACTAGACCTACACTGCACGTGCTACATTAGACCTACACTGCACATGCTACACTAGACCTACACTGCACATGCTACACTAGACCTACACTGCACATGCTACACTAGACCTACACTGCACATGCTACACTAGACCTACACTGCACATGCTACACTAGACCTACACTGCACATGCTACACTAGACCTACACTGCACATGCTACACTAGACCTACACTGCACATGCTACACTAGACCTACACTGCACATGCTACACTAGACCTACACATCACTACACTCTAGTATCAAGGTTACTTTACCCCAAAAATAAAAAGAAATCTCCATGCATATACCTGGAGCTCTCCATGTATAAACATGGAGATCTCCATGTATATAAATAGAGAGCGAAACGTTGTCTCAATAATATGTCACATTTGTTGCACTTGTGTCCTTTTACCTCACATATATACCTGCGACCAATATACCACCAGTGGAGTCTAAATTCGGAAATAAATATATCAGTACAAAAATAAGATTATTAAAGAATTATACACTGATTCTCAAGTTTTCTTTTACTCATTTTTTTACATTCAATTTAGTTCACCTGTTTATTGGAAAAGTTTATTTATCACCCATCTGTGAAGGTGGTCTCGAGTCAGGAGCAGCACTGTGCAGCCTGCACACTGTAGCTCAGTAGTATTCCAGACCAGCACTACTCTCATGATTTATTGTACACTTGCAAGGAAATACAAAATCTAAATCTAAATCTCAATCTAAATAATCAAATAAATTTATTGTGGATAAACTCTACGGACATTACTAACCTAATTTCACTTACTCGACCTCGTATTAATTGACCGGGTTTAGTTCCAACTCCTAGAAGTGTTTACTTACAGCTCCTGGGCCTCTCATGAAGGTTGAATTATAGCTCCTAGATCTAGGGAAGGGGAGGTTAAGATGTAATTTCTTTGCCTCTCGAGAGTTTTGAGGCACAGCTGCTAGAGCTTGTGTGTGTGTTGAAGTCCAGTGTGCTGGGCATGTGTTATGAGGGATACCTCTCTCAGATCTCGCAGCAACTGAAACATGTCTGGGTGTTATTGCTGGGTATCCCCAGAGAAAGAGATACCTATAGTGGGTGTCAATTTTTTTTTTTTTCACTTTTCTTCTTCCGCATACCTGAAGCCGGTTGCAAGGGTTCGTATGTCCTTACAGTCCGGCCTCAAGCCAGGCTTATATGTTGACAGCCTGGTCCTCTAGGCTGTCAAAACGTATATGGGCTGGACAACAGGTATACATATATGCGGGCTGGACAACAGGTATACATATATACGGGCTGGAGGCAAGCACAACTGGCTTTCTGATTAAGCGTGTTAGAGAGGAACAAGAGCCAGGAGTTACAGGGAAGAGGTGTGAGTAGCATGTGTCACCACCAGGTGGTATGCCCAGCGCGGTGCCCGGCGACATATACGAGAACCTACTACGACTAGTCTGGATAAGTATAGTGACACTGAGCACGAAGGTGAAGACCGACACTCTTGCTTAGCTCAAGACAACTCATATTTTAAATCTCTTAATCTTTTCTTGTTGTATTGTTTGTGAGTCTAGCGGTGGGATAAGGTCACCCTAGAGGTGTTCAAGCCTTTAAAGGGGAATACCTCGAGGTGGAATTCTTTCATTATAGCTATACTATGACTCAACAAATCGTAATAACACGATTACAAACAAACCACGGTGTGGGTGGGGTTAGAACTCACGTTTGTTTTATCTGTATCATGTTTAAGATTGATATACTTTATTTCTAGTTACTTGTTTGGCTATTCAGTTTAAAACCTATCGACTACATGAGGGGTCATCAAATCTTCATGTCACCTGTGCACCAACATTCAAGGATACTTAAAACTCTCAGCGTATTTAAGGATACATAAAACTCTCAGCGCATTTAAGGGTACTTAAAAGTCTCAGCGTATATACAGACTGAGAGATGCAAACATCTCGGTGTACAGACCAGTGATCTACTACAAGATACTTTTGTGACTTTCATATGAAACTGGTGTGGAAGGTGTCTGGGTTCAGCTGGAAGCAAGGTTGTGCTTGACTGTGTGCTCTTGCTTGACATCACCTCACCTATAAATGTGGAGGTTTACGGTTGAACACGTCAAGCTCTTCAACTGAACATGTCAAGCTCTTCAACCGAATATGTCAAGCTCTACAGCTAAACATGTCAAGCTCTACAGCCGAATATGTCAAAATCTACAGCTGAATATGTCAAGCTCTACAGCCGAGCATGTCAAGCTCTACGGCTGCGCATTACATTATATTCAACACTGTCAGAAAATTGCTTAATTATTCCTTCCAAGTATTAAAAGCCAGTCACTGAGCCACATACCTCAGGTGACTCAGTGTTTGGAATGTTTTTTTCTTTGCAATGTAAGTATATAATTAACTTCCTTGCATGTCTATTGACACTGATTGTAATGTAATGGCTTGTCTTGTACCACCCGTGGACATATTTAGGGTATTTTACAGTGTACTGAAGTGACCAGCTTCTACGATGAGTCTGTATAGGGGAGGTTATAAGGAAAGACAACCAGAGGAGTAAATAAATAATAGTGAGCTGGAGAAGTGAGATGAGAAGAAGGAAAAGAAGTAACAGGTAAGGAAATACCAGGTGGATCAGATGAGGAATAATTATAGACAGTAAAGAGTACCAAAAAATGGTATGTAAGCGACATAACAGGGAAAATAACAGGCAAGAGACTGATAGGGAAAGGAGGGTAATGATGATGATGATGAAGAGGAGGAGGAGGAGGACTAGGAGGAGAAGGAGGAGGAGGAGGAGGAGGAGGAGGAGGAGGGAAGGAATCAGGTAGATGTTATTCCAAGAGTAAGCCAGAAGCAGACATGTAGGAGGGAGTAGCCTATATAAGAGTGGGCAGGCGGTGGTCCTGGGTCAGTATCGACCTGGTGGTGATGCTGGGAGGAGAGCACGGACCTCCCTTCATTAAGTCGCTGTCACTCACCACCGTTGCTCACAGAGGAAGACGAAAAACGTCT
>NC_091305.1:13005658-13010658 GCF_038502225.1 Cherax quadricarinatus
ACCTCCATCATCTTATCCCTCCATGTGTCTTGGCCCCCATGTGGCTCCTAGTTCTCCCAATCGATTTCCTTGTGGGTAAAGTCACCCATGATCAGGAGCTTTGCCCTGCATGCATGAGCTCTTCTGGCCACTGCAGCCAGTGTGTCAACCATCATTCTATTGCTCTCATCATACTCTTGCCTTGGCCTCCTGCTGTTCTGTGGTGGGTTATACATCACTGCAATTACCATTTTTCGACCTCCAGAGTGAAGCATTCCCGCTATGTGCTGTCTTCTCTCTCCAGCTCATCAAAATTCAATCGGTTTTTGATCAGCAGTGCCACTTCTCAACCCTCCTTCCTGTTCCCTCTGTCTTTCCTCAGGATCTGGTATCCCGCTGGAAAGATGGCATCTGTTATCATACCTGTAAGCTTGGTTTCGGTGAGAGCTATGATGCCCTGTGATGCCTCTTTGACTCTTTTGGGCCACTCCTCCCACTTGTTTGTTATTCCATCAGCGTTTGTGTACCATACCTTCAGTTTCCTCTCCAACACTGTGGTTTGGGGGGCCTGTGAGGGTGGGAGACCTGGTAACGTACTGTGGGATTCTATAGCTGGGTGTTGGGTGGAAGCTGTGAGTATGGATTGTAGTTTGTGTTGGGATGATGTGATAGGTTGTGGGGTTCTGAGGATGGTTCTGTGTGTGCTTGCCCTTGCTGCTCTGTCCTGTGTGTGTGTGTGTGTGTGTGTGTGTGTGTGTACTCACCTAATTATGGTTGTAAGGGTTGAGTCATAGCTCCTGGCCCCCCTCTTCATTGGTAGCTACTAGGTCACTACCTGCTCTGTGAGCCTTATCATACCTCTTCTTAAAGCTATGTATGGGGCACCTAACTTTCCAGACTATTCCACTTCCTGGCAACTCTGTGACTGAAAACAATAGTTCCTAGCATCTCTGTAACTCATCTGAGTCTTCAACTTCCAATTGTAAACCCTCGTCGCTGTGTCCCATCTCTGGAACATCTTATCTCAGTCCATCGTGTCGATTCCTCTCAGTATTTTATATTTTGTTATGTCCCCTCTATCTCTCCTGTCCTCCAGTTTCGTCAGGTAGAGTTCCCTTAACCTTTCTTCTTAGGACATGCTTAGCTCCAGGACTAGTCTCGTTGCAAACCTTTGCACTTTCTCTAATTTCCTAACGTGCTTTCCCAGGTGTGGATTCCAAAATGGCGCTGCATACTCTAATATAGGCCTGACGTACACGATTCCTTACTAAGATGTCGGAAAGCTATTCGTAGGTTTCCTAGTCGCCCATATGCTGCAGCAGTTATTTGAGTGATGTGCGCCTCAAGAGATATGTTCGGTATTATACTCATCCCAAGATCTTTTACCTTGAGTGAAGTTTGTAGGCTCTGGCCCCCTGGACTGTACTCCGTCTGCGGTCTTCTTCGCCTTTTCCCCATCTTCATGGCTTTGCACTTGGCGGGGTTGAGCTCCAGGAGACAGTTGCTAGACCAGGCCTGCAGTCTGTCCAGATCCCTTTGTAGTCCTATCTGGTCCTTCTCCGATTGAATTCTCCTCATTAACTTCACATTGCTAGCAAGCAGAGACACTTCTGAGTCTATTCCTTCCGTCATATCATTCACACACGTGTGTGTGTGTGTGTGTGTGTGTGTGTGTGTGTGTGTGTGTGTGTGTGTGTGTGTGTGTGTGTGTGTGTGTGTGTGTGTGTGTGTGTGTGTGTGTGTGTGTGTGTGTGTGTGTGTTATTGTTGAAGCTAGGGAAGGTGATCACGTCACTAAATTATCCAGACGGTGAGGTTCCCTCCGTCTCCGTCTCTCATGAGAGTCAGTGTAAACATTTAGCAAGCCCTGGAGGCGGCGGTGCCCATGATTACCCTGAGATGATTCCCTGTAGCGTCGGTGGCTTTGTCGGGAGGGCGGGCGGTGGTCGGCAGGCGGGTGGACTGAATGGCGGGCGGGATTGTAGACCACCAAAGGGAGAAGCGTGGACGGGCCGGCGGACCGTAGGGTGGGCGGATTTCGTGGGAGAATTTGTGGGCGGGAGTCACGTCCAGCCAATTTAGGCGTGATGACATTATGTGCGCTCCGGCGGACCGTGTTCCTCTGATCACCACCACCACAGTCCTCCAGGATTATCACGTTCCTCCATCTCTCCCTCCCTCCCTCCCTCCCTCCCTCCCTTCCTCAATCCCTCCCTCCCTCCCTCACAGGGTAATATAGCTTTTGTCTGTATAAATGGTTTAGTAGACCGACAGGTAGATCAGTCTTCCACTGTTGTTCTCTGGATGGGACTGATGAAGACACTGGCTGGTGAAACACGTCTCGAATGAAGACACAAGTGTCTCATTGCTAGCTCTTGTCCCCAGTGTGTAACTCACATAAATACACAAGCAGCACACTGCAGATGTATTCAACTTTACGTTCCTACTTCTCGCCTCTCCTAGTTATCCTCTTCTTAGTTATTCTCTTCTGTTTTACTCTCTTTACTAGATTTCCTTATTGTTTATCATTTCCTTCTTTATCTACAGCTCTCTTCCTTCACTATGTTTGATCTTTTTATTTCTCTCATTTATCTTCCTTCCATTCCATTCTCTTCATTTTCATCTTCCACTTCTTAATAATTTTCCTGATAGTCTTCCTCTTCTTCCTTCCAACTCTTCTCTTCTCATTCCAACTCATTGTTCTTCAGATTCAAAAATTTTCTCATCTTCCTTACCTTTATCTTCATAGATCTAAACTTACTCCCAGTTCAGTACATCCACGCTTACTACTGTGCAATCTACATCTACAGGACCTTAAACTCCAATATCAACCTTGACCTAAAACGCTTTCTTGATAGTTGTGACAGAACCCACAGGCATAACACCAGACACAAACATCTCTACGACATTCCCCGTGTTCGACTAAACCTTTACAAAAATTCAATGTATGTCAAAGGCCCTGAAATCTGGAACACCCTACCTGAGAACTCTAGAACTGCAGACACATTCATCACCTTCAAAACTACCAATAGAAAACATCTTATCTCCCTGATACACCCCATCAACTAACTACACGAATACCACCTGGTGGTTCACACTTACACTCACTCACCCATTTGACCATAAACAGAAATATTAATCTCAATCTTAAAATAATGAATCCTGTGATACTCCAATACTGAAACTATGTACTGTGCCAAAACAAAAGCATTCACATTGCTAAACTCACAAACTAGTATTTAGTCACTTAGCCATAATACCAACTTACCTCATAATTTGTAATATTTTAAAATAAAGAATTAAACTAAGTCTGCCCGAAATGCCTAGCCATGCTAGGCGTTCTAGTGGTACACTCTGTAATCATTATTTAACTACATGTAAACCACACAACAACCAAATTCTGTAAATTCAACATTGTAATCTTTATAGAGAATAAACTTTGAATTTGAATTTGAATTTGAATTTATCTTCATTATTATCTTCTTCCTCTTAAGGTTTATTTTATTCTTATGCTTAATAATTCCTTCTTATCCTCTTACTTCCCTTCTGTTCCTTTTCTTCTTTCTCCTCCTCCTCCTTCTTCGCCTCTTCCTCCTCCTCCTCTTCCTCCTTCACCTCCTCCTCCTCCTCTTCCTACGCCTTTTCCTTCTCCACCTCCTCCTTCTTCGCCTCTTCCTCCTCCTCTTCCTCCTTCACCTCCTCCTCTGCCTCTTCCTTCTCCTCCGCCTCTTCCTCCTCCTCCGCCTCTTCCTCCTCCTCCGCCTCTTCCTCCTCTTTCACCTCCTCCTCCGCCTCCTCTTCCTCCTCCGCCTCTTCCTCCTCCTCCGCCTCTTCCTCCTCCTTCACGGCCTCTTCCTCCTCCTCGTCCTTCACCGCCTCTTTCTCCTCCTCCTCCGCCTCTTCCTCCTCTTTCACCTCCTCCTCCTCCTCCTCCTCCTCTTCCTCCTCCGCCTCTTCCTCCTCCTCCTCCTCCTCCCAGAATTGCGTCTGGGTCACCATTATTACATGACTAGTGTTGTGGTTGGCCGGGTCTGGTGTTCCTGCCGCTCCAACACACACTCACCTTCCTTCCTCAGCCTCTACTGGTATTTGTGCACTCCTTGTCATATAACACACACACACACACACACACACACACACATACACACACATACACACACACACACACACACACACACACACACACACACACACACACACACACACACACACACACACACACACACACACACACACACACACACACACACACACACACACGCACACACACACACACACACACACACACACACACACACACACACACACACACACACACACACACCGGCTCTGGTGTTCCTGCCGCTCCAACACACACTCACCTTCCTTCCTCAGCCTCTACTGGTATTTGTGCACTCCTTGTCATATAACACACACACACACACACACGGGGCCAGGAGCTTGAACTCGACCCCTGCAACCTCAACTAGGTGAGTACATACACTTATACACACATCATCGACACACACATATACAAATCAACACCAACACAGCACAAACAACAAACATCTATAGTCAGGTTTGTGATGCAAGTTAAATATCCCAAAATAGTATAATTCTAATGCAATTATTCTCTAATTATATGTAATTACATTAATGTATTCATCTTGTTATTATTTAGAATTATCTTCATGGAGGAGTGAATGATTGCTGAAGTCACGTGACCTTTTTTTAATAACCTTAACCTGCAGGTGTATGTGTGTGTGTGTGTGTGTGTGTGTGTGTGTGTGTGTGTGTGTGTGTGTGTGTGTGTACTCACCTATTTGTACTCACCTATTTGTGGTTGCAGGGGTCGAGTCCTAGCTCCTGGCCCCGCCTCTTCACCGGTTGCTACTAGACCCTCTCTCTCCCCGCTCCATGAGCTTTATCAAACCTCGTCTTAAAACTGTGTATGGTTCCTGCCTCCACTACGTCATTTTCTGGGCTATTCCACTGCCTTACAACTCTATGACTGAAGAAATACTTCCTACTATCTCTCTGACT